>NW_028327177.1:49358539-49661569 GCF_987537825.1 Furipterus horrens
TAAAAGCAGCTCTGAAAACTGAGCCACAAGACCTCCACAGGTCCCACTTTTTCAATGGCTTCCTGACTCTATTTTAAGTGAGTTTCTTAGCAATGTTTATTCCATTTTATTTTCTCCATTACCACTTCATGCATGTGTGTTGTCTTACAAGGTCTTAGAGGAATAAACTGGATAAATTATGCGCAATGAGGATGTGATATACTCATTTCAAAAAGCCTAAAGAATCTCTGCATTGTGCTCTGAAATGGCCTAAATCTTTTATTCAGATATTCTAAATATCAGATTTCATCTAATCTGGATTTTTCATCAAAAAGTAAACAAATGTCTCTGCTTTTTTCAAGTTATTAAATATCTTCAAGAAGTAAAACTTGGGTTTGAAATTCCAATATATGATTGTCTGCCTTAGTTCCAAAGTGCACAGGAAGTCCTGCACCTAGCTTTTCATCCTGTGATGTCCATCAGGAAGGGGAAAGGAATGGGGGTTCCTGCTGTTGATGCAAAGGCCATAACAGACTGAGAGGACACAATTTCAGACTCAATGATTCACCTGACAAGTTGTCAACAAGACTGGTTCTAAGAGACTTGTCATGTGTAAGTTTCAAAGTATCTTCCTGTGCTCACCAAGTTCTTCCATTTGAATCCAAAGACTTTCCTTTTCCTCAGATTCATCAGACAGAGCTGACTCACCTACAGTACGAACAAGAAGAAGAAGAAAAAGAAAAAAAATGAGTGTTTAGTGTAGGGCAGAAAGATTCAAGATTCTGCTATACACTTGCAGAGGAAATATAGTCACTTGGAGGGACAAAACAAACATCACGCTGAGAAAGAAATGGAAGAGACAGACAGGGCCGACAGACTGGTGAGGGAGAGATGGAAGAACCATGAAAATCATCATCCAATTTGAGTAAAAGACAGCTAAATAGAAAGTGACTAAGCACTGAGCTGTCCCTTTGGTTGCCATCTAGGGAGAATACAAATTTCTAATTTTCCAGCATTGGCCCGTTCTCACTTTGGAGTAACATTTATCTGTACCCCTACAAACTCCCTAAAATGACTTCGAAACACACCCCAAAACATGTCTTCAGTAATACGCTATCTGTTTCATGGTCCACTTACCAGTTTAAAGACCCTAAGTCAGACACTGTTTCTTAAGCATGACTTCCTCAACTTCCTCTTCTTTGAAGTGGGATATAGCCCACTTCACAATGCTCTGTTGTATCCATCAAGGATGCTAATTAAATGTGTGTGCATGTGCTTTCCTCTTCTGTACTCTGAACATCAGTGCAGATTCACCAGTCTACACAAAGGTAAGGACACAGAGAACCATGAATATCTGTTTTTCCTCTTCCCACCCTCAAAAGTTCATGCAAATTCTTCCAAATAGCCATAGCCACACTAGTAAGGTGAAGGGTAGTGGGAGCACCTCTGAGTTTATCCAAAAGGTACAGTTTAAACTAAACTGTTTCACACAAGAACAGATAAACAGAGCATTAAGGGGGCAAGCTAAATGTATAGTCTTATGCTGCTCAACCATAAGAAAATGATGAACATATAAAACATGTTATGTTCATTGTCTCCCACATCCTCTCCTGAGTTTCAAGATATTAGAGAAGAACCCCTAATGTTTAAAATTTAAGATTATTTCCTTATGTTTAAAAGTACAGGGTTTCCATTGGTGGAAATTCAGGGACCTAAAGAAGCAGTAAGGAAATATTATTGAGCTGAGACTTTCTAGTGCCTTGGTTCTCAAAGCATTGTTTGCGGAGTGACTCATAACAGCTGGTTGATTATTAGAAATGCAGGCACACAGGTACCACTGCAGTGTGAGTTAGAATCTACTTTCTAACACAATTCCCATGTGATTTGTATACACATTATGTTTCAGAATCAGTGTCTAAAGGGTAATGATCCCTCTTCAATCATATATCAAGCATTCAGCTGCCCTCCCCACTCATTAAAGACACCAGTCACAGGAAATCACCATATATCACATCCAATTTCCAGAATGTTCACAGATTAAAACTAAAATAGAAAATACCCCAGAAGTGCTATTCTCATATCTATTATTGGCAAATGTCTTAAACATGTGCTGAGAAAAATAAGAGCAGATGCATACTGTTCCATCACACTGGCCATGCTTAATCCTCAAATACATCCGTGCATTTTTCACACTTTCAAACATGCAAATCCCAGCGCTGATTTTATACATTTTCCAGTAGGACTTTTCAGACTGGCTTCCCACTCCAGTGCAACTCCCATCCTGCTGGAGACACGGGGCCTGGCAAAGGCTCATAGCAAGTATAACCATAGCACTGTTGAGGAACACACCCGTCAGAGCAACAGACAGAATAGAAAAGCAACAAATAACAAGCTCATGTTTTGCTAGAGGAATATGGCAATAGAATCCATTCTCTTACAGAAGTTGCAGTGATCAGGATCTTACCAGGAGCTTCATGGTTTAAAATGAGCAAAAGGAAAAAATGAGTGACTATACTGCAATGCAAAATGGAACAAAACTAAAGGAAGTTATCTGGTAGACTCCTAATTTACATCAATCATTATTTATTGAGAGTGTAAAAGTCAGCATCAACTGCTACAGAGATTTAAAAAGATACAAAACAAAAACATTTCTCTTAAGAAATTTACAATCACTACTAAAAAATAGTTTTAATATTAATACAAAGCAGAATACTCTGCTACCAGAGTACCTGAATAAAATGCATTGTATAAATATTAGTTAAATGTATTTATGTAGAAATAAATAAATGAAAGAAAGGAAATATCAAATACAACTAAGGTATATTTAAGTAAATCTTATGCAAACAACATCTTAAAAGGAAGACATAAAAAATTCTTGAAAGTTAATTAGAACAATGTAGAAAAATTAATAAAATACATACATACAAAAGTCACAAAAGACAAAATCCAAATGGTTAATAAACATAAGGAAAGGTAATTCATACTACTAATTAAAAAATAAATAAAGTTAAAATCAGATGTTTATTCCTCTAGAAAATTGTCAGGTATTTGTTTTTTAAGGACCATACTCAACACTGGGGTCAATGACTGCCAAAGGGAGTTAGGTAGTAAAGAATTTAACTTTACAGAAAGGTCTGGCTTATGCCCTGAACTTCAGAGAGTTAATCTCTAAACCTTTAATGTAATGTTTGATAAGGGTGTTTTTGTTTGTTTGAGTACCTTGGTCTCAGAGAAGGAAAACTCTGACTCCAAAAAACCTCCGCTGCCTTGCGGCATACCTCTTCAGGGGAAACGCTAAGGGAGTAAACCCCGACAGAAAATCCGGAGCCGGAGTCCCTAAGGCGGTTTGACGTTGTAGTCAACACCGGCAACTCCTGCGGCGCACCTGAAGCCAAGCTGTATTGACTCCGTCTTTCCCTTGGACCCTTCAGCTGCGAAGAGCGGGGGGGTCTGCTGCATGGGCAACAGCAGACCCTCCATATCACCCTGCCCAGGCTCTGTAGCTTCAGCGTCATCGCAAGATGTCGATTCAACACGAGAGGAGACAGATACGATGTCACTCCCGAGTCGGACTGCACAGCCATTCTCGGCGGTGCAGATAGACTCTTAAGAAGCTACACCATCGTCTCTCGAGACGGACGGCTGCCGACGACGACGAGTACCTTGGTCTAGCCACATAGTAAAAACTGTGATTCAGGGTAAGGACTTTGACTCACAAGGTGTCTGTTGACCTTCTGAGAGGCTGGACACTGAGATCAGCCACATGTACTCCCTACATGATGAAACTCCTAAAGACTCTTGAGCACCAAGGTTCAGGTGATATTGCTTCCCTGGTTGGCAATACTGTATGCATACTGTCACATATTAATTCTGAGAAAGTAACACTGTCCTGAATCCATGGGAAGAGAACAACACTTGGTACTTTTTCTAGACTTTGCCCTGTGTATCTATTCCCTCAGCTGATTTTAACCTATATCCTTCTCTGTAATAAACCTTAACCATGAGTATAACACAGTTCAGTGAGTTCAGATTTCTCTAGTGGTCAGCAGTGAAAATGGTATGTGAACTCTTTCCTCTAACTTCACAGTTGGCTTTAATTTTCTAGGATTAAAAATTAGTATAGTTATGGAATAAAATTTGGCAGTATGTCTCTATAGTCTTAAATATTTCATATTCTGATCCTTAAATTCAATTTTAAATGAGTTAAGCTAAGAAAACAATAAAATATGTAGAGATGGTAAAAAGAAGAGACAAAGATTGAATAAATGTAACAAATATATATTGAATGGCAAGAAGATCTATATGGTTTTTTCCATAAAATAGACAATAATTTTTTTTTCTGAGTTTCACAGTGAATTACAAAGAAACAAAATAGGAAATAAATGTGAACGGTAAAGTCCCATATATTTCCTTTAGTGTGTCACGTGTAGCAGAGTAGCAGAGTACCCAAAAGACAATAGCGTTCCTGAAACCAGTGTTTGCTCTTTTGTCTGTTGTATAAACTCGAAAGTTCACTGAAGCATACAATGGAGCAGAACAACAATGGCACAGCAAGGGCATAATTCCATCTGTTGAAATCGTTTGATAACATGTATATGTTGGTTAGAATGTTCAATGTACATTTCTTCTATGTACTTGACAACTGTTGCTGGCCTCTTTCAAAACACAGTTTTTCTGAGTTAATGAGTAAGGGCAACAGGAACTTTTTGAAAGACATACATGAGAAACAAGATAACATCTAATATCTTCAGTTCAAGAGCTACATCTGTACTTCCAGTAGTATATGCGTTAGTCTCCACGGAAAACAAGATATGTCCAGAAATGGCTATCTCTCTTTTTGCCTTCTATGGCAATGCCACAGGTGATTATCTCACACAATGAACGCCATCACCACACGGACACAGAAGAGAAAGCTCTAACTTCCGTTATAATTGCTAGAAATGTTCATGTTCTCTCCTGTTTCAAAGAATGATTCTTTACCAAATAGAATTTATACACTATGAGTCTTTTTTTTTTTTTTTTTTTTGGTTATTCAATTACAGTTGTCCGATTTTTCCCCCATTTCTCCCCCCTCCCAGCCCATCCCTTCTCCCACAATTATATCCCTCCACGTTGTCCATGTCCATGAGTCATTCATATACGTTCCTTGACTAGACCCTTCTCTTACTTATCCCCCTTCTCTCCCTCCCCCCTCCCCCCTACTGACTACTATTCTAGTCTTTGCCTATTTAGTTCATTTGTTTGTGTTGCTCTTGAGTTTCCTGTATTAGGTGATATCATATGGTATTTTTCTTTCTTTGCCTGGCTTATTTCACTAAGCATAATTCTCTCTAGTTCCATCCACATTGTCGCAAATGGCAGGAGTTCCTTCTTTCTTTCTGCTACATAGTATTCCATTGTGTAGATGTACCACAGTTTTTTGATCGACTCATCTACAGATGGGCACTTAGGCTGTTTCCAGCTCGTAGCTATTGTAAACAGGGCTGTTATGAACATAGGGG
Organism: Furipterus horrens; assembly: GCF_987537825.1. Classification (NCBI taxonomy): domain Eukaryota; kingdom Metazoa; phylum Chordata; class Mammalia; order Chiroptera; family Furipteridae; genus Furipterus; species Furipterus horrens. The sequence continues at coordinate 49,364,020 of NW_028327177.1, forward strand.
TGCATAAGTTTTTTTGAATTAGGGTTTTAGGATTTTTCAGGTATAATCCTAGCAGTGGAATCACTGGTTCAAATGGCAGTTCCATTTTTAGTTTTTTGAGGTAATTCCATACTGTTTTCCATAGTGGCTGCACCAGTCTGCATTCCCACCAACAGTGCAGTAGGGTTCCTGTTTCTCCACATCCTCGCCAGCATTTGTTGTTTGTTGATTTGTTGATGATGGCCATTCTGACACGTGTAAGGTGGTATCTCATTGTGGTTTTTACTTGCATCTCTCTGATGGCCAATGATGTTGAGCATTTTTTCATGTGCCTATGGACCTTCTGTATGTCCTCTTCGGAGAAGTGTTTGTTCAGGTCCTTTGCCCATTTTTTAATTGGGTTGTTTGTTTTCTTGATGTTGAGTTATATAAGCTCTTTATATATTTTGGAGATCAGTCCCCTGTCTGTGATATCATTGGCAAATATGTTCTCCCATATGGTTGGTTTCCTTTTCATCTTGCTGATGTTTTCTTTTGATGAGCAGAAACTTTTTAGTTTGATGTAGTCCCATTTGTTTATTTTTTCCTTTATTTCTCTTGCCTTAGGAGATGTATCCGTGAAGATATTGTTACGTGTGATATCTGAAATTTTCCTGCCTATGTTTTCCTCTAGGACTTTTATGGTATCACGACTTACATTTAAGTCTTTAATCCATCTTGAGTTTATTCTCCTGTGTGGTGTAAGTTGGTGGTCTAGTTTCATTTTTTTGCACGTCCCTGTCCAGTTCTCCCAGCACCATTTGTTAAAGAGGCTCTTCTCACTCCATTTTATGTTCCTTCCTCCTTTATCAAAGATTAGTTGACCATAGAGGCCTGGGTTTATTTCTGGGCTTTTAATTCTGTTCCAGTGATCTATATGTCTGTTCTTATGCCAATACCAGACTGTTTTGATCACAGTGGCTTTGTAGTATTGTTTGATGTCTGGTATTGTGATTCCTCCTGCTGTGTTCTTCTGTTTCAAGATTGCTTTTGCTATTCGGGGTCTTTTTTGGTTCCATATGAATTTTTGGAGGATTTGTTCTAGGTCAGTGAAATATGTCATTGGTATTTTAATAGGGATTGCACTGAATTTGTAAATTGCTTTGGGTAGTATGGCCATTTCGATGATGTTGATTCTTCCCATCCAAGAACACGGTATTTGCCTCCATTTATTTGTATCTTCCTTAATTTCTTTCTTCAATGTTGCATAATTTTCAGTGTACAGGTCTTTTATCTCTTTGGTTAAGTTTATTCCTAGGTACTTTATTTTTCATGTTGCTATAGTAAATGGTATTTTCTTTTTTGCTTCTGTCTCTGATATTTTATTGTTGGTGTAGAGAAATGCCTTAGATTTCTGTATATTTATTTTGTACCCTGCTATTTTGCCAAATTCACTTATTATATCAAGTAGTCTTTTAGTGGATTTTATAGGGTTTTCTAGGTATACTATCACGTCGTCTGCAAATAGTGATAGTTTTACTTCTTCTTTCCCAATTTGGATGCCTTTTATTTCTTTGTCTTGTCTGATTGCTGTGGCTAGGACTTCCAACACTATGTTGAATAGAAGTGGAGAGAGTGGACAGCCTTGCCTAGTTCCTGATGTCAGGGGGAATGCTTTCAGTTTTTGTCCATTGAGTATGATGTTGGCCTCAGGCTTCTCATATATAACCTTAATGATGTTAAGGTATGCTTCCTCTATTCCCATGTTGCTGAGTGTTTTCAACATAAATGGGTGTTGTACTTTATCAAATGCTTTTTCTGCATCTATAGATATGATCATGTGATTTTTCTCTTTCATTTTGTTTAGGTGATGTATTATATTTATTGATTTGCGAATATTAAACCATCCTTGCATCCCTGGGATGAATCCCACTTGATCATGGTGTATGATCTTTTTGATGTATTGTTGGATCCTGTTTGCCAAAATTTTATTGAGGATTTTAGCATCAATGTTCATTAGTGATATTGGCCTGTAGTTTTCTTTCTTTGCTGTGTCTTGACCTGGTTTTGGGATTAGGGTAATAGTGGCTTCATAGAAAGAGTTTGGGATTTTTCCATCTTCTTGGATTTTTTGGAATAGTTTGAGGAGGGTAGGAGTTAGTTCTTCCCTAAATGTTTTGTAAAATTCGCCTGTGAAGCCATCCGGTCCAGGGCTTTTGTGTGCAGGGAGATTTTGGATTACTGTTTCAATTTCCTTCTTTGTTATTGGTCTGTTGAGACTTTCTACTTCTTCTTGATTCAGTTTTGGAAGGTTATATGTTTCTAGAAATCTGTCCATTTCAACTAGGTTGTCAAATTTATTGCCATATAGTTGTTTGTAGTAATTTCTTATAATTGTTTGTATTTCTGAGGTATCAGTCGTGATTTCTCCTCTTTCATTTCTGATTTTGTTTATTTGGGTCTTCTCTTTTTTTCTCAATGAGCCTGGCTAGAGGCTTGTCAATTTTGTTTATTTTTTCAAAGAACCAGCTCCTAGTTTTGTTGATTTTTTGGATTGTTCGTTTAGTTTCTACGTCGTTTAATTCTGCTTTGATCTTGATGATTTCCTTTCTTCTTTTTGCCCTAGGCTTTGTTTGTTGTTGCTGTTCTAGTTCTTGTAGCTTTATGGTTAGGTTTTTTATTTGAGATTCTTCTGTTCTTTTCAGATATGCCTGTATTGCTATGAACTTCCCTCTTAAGACTGCTTTTGCTGTGTCCCATAGGTTTTGGGCTGTTGTGTGTTCATTGTCATTAGTTTCTAGAAATTTCTTGATTTCCTCTTTGATGTTATTGTTAACCCATTCATTATTTAAGAGCATGTTATTCATTCTCCATGAGTTTGGGTGTCTTTGATTATTTTCCCTGAGGTTGATTTTTAGTTTCAAGTCATTGTGGTCTGAAAAGATGCTTGATATGATTTCAATTTTCTTGAATTTGTTGAGGCTCATTTTGTGTCCTATTATGTGGTCTATCTTTGAAAATGTCCCGTGTGCCTTTGAAAAGAATGTATATTTTGCTTCTTTGGGGTGGAAAGTTCTATATATATCAGTTAGATCCATGTGGTTTAGTGTGTTGTTCAATGCCTGTATATCCTTGGTGTTTCTTTGCTTGGATGATCTGTTTATTGTTGTTAATGGAGTGTTGAAATCCCCTACTATGAGTGTGTTGTTGTTAATATCCTTCTTGTGGCCTTCTAGTATTTCCTTTATGTATTTGGGTGCTCCTATGTTGGGTGCATATATGTTTATCAGTGTTATATCTTCTTGATGAATCGTTCCTTTAAATATTATGAAATGTCCTTCTTTGTCTCTTTTTATTGCCCTTGCTTTGAAATCCATTTTGTCTGATATGAGGACTGCTACCCCAGCTTTTTTTTTCAGGTCCATTTGCTTGAAATATTTTTTTTATATCCCTTTATTTTCAGTCTATGTAAATCTTTTGTTTTGAGGTATGTTTCTTGTAGACAGCAAATATGTGGGTCCTGTTTTCTTAACCATTCCGTTACCTTATGTCTTTTAATGGGAGCATTTAATCCATTTACATTTAACGTTATTATTGACATGTATTTATTCATTTCCCTTTTGTATCTCTGTTCCTCTACTCTTTTTTTTATTTTTTCTCTTCCTTTTTCTTAGAATATTCCCTTTAGCATCTCTTGCAATGCTGGTTTTGTGGAGATGTATTCTTTTAGTCTTCCTTTGTCTGAGAAACTCCTTATTTCACCTTCAATTTTGAATGAGAGCCTTGCTGGGTAGAGTATTCTTGGATGTAGGCCTTTGTTTTTCATTGCTTGAAATATTTTTGACCATTCCCTTCTGGCTTGCAATGTTTCTGTTGAGAAATTGGTTGATAGCCTTATTGGAGCTCCTTTGTAAGTTATTTGCTGTTTTTCTCTTGCTACTTTTAGGATTCTCTCTTTGTCTTGGAATATTGCCATTTAACTATGATGTGCCTTGGAGTGGGTTTTTGGGGGTTCTTCTTTATTGGAACTCTCAGTGCTTCTTGGACTTGCATAACTTTTTCTCTCATCAGGTTCGGAAAATTTTCTGTCACTATTTCTCCTAGCAGTTTTTCAATTCCATGCTCCTTTTCTTCTCCCTCTCTTATTCCTATGATCCTGATATTATTTCTATTAATGCTATCCTGTAATTCCCTTACATCTTGTTCATATTTTTTCAATCTTTTTTCATTTTGCTGTATCGTTTGACAATTATTACCTACATTATCCTCTAACTCACTAATCCGATACTCTGCTTTGTTTAGTCTGCTTTTGACTGATTCTACTGTGTTTTTCAGTTCAGAGATTGCATTCTTCATTTCTTCCTGGTTCTTGTTGATAGTTTCTATGTTTTTTTTTTATGCTGGTGTAGTTCTCTGCAAGTTCCCTGTAATTTTCTTGGAGCTGTTGGTAACTTCCTTGGAGGTTGTCATAGTTGTTTTTGAGGTTTTCAAGCATATTGAGTTTCTTCACAACCATAGTTTTGAATTCCACGTCTGACATTCGGGCTATGTCTATTCCATCTACCTCTCTTTCTGGGGATTCCTCTTTTCATTGAGAGGTTGTTTCTGCATCTTACCATGTTGGATTCTTCTTGTTTGTTTTTGTTATTTGGATTTGTCTGCTTTGCCTTCCCACCTTTGTGGTATGAGATTTTTTATGGTAGATCTGGGGGTTTCAATGGTGCAGTCTCTTTGATCTCCTGAGCCTGATGTTCTTGGGGGACCTTTTATATCATTTGTTTATGCTCTCTGGTTATATTTCAGATTTTTTTGTTAGGACCTTCCTTCTGGCTTGTTGATTGAGAGTCGCTCTACCCACTTTATCTCGAATTCTTTTGTGGAGATATCCGTTTTAGCCTTGGTGTGTCACCTTCTTTTTCTGCGTCCACAGCTGGTCTAGTGTGGTGGTTCAGAGGTTCTTGTTTCTTGCAGCAATGGTGTGCGCCCACGGTTGCCGCAATGGTGCGTGCCCGTGGTTGCCGGCACGGCGCGTTCCCTTGCTGCTCGCTGGAGCCAGCTGAGGTGTCCTTGCGCGCAAGCCCCTGCACGGGCGGGGCGGCCTGAGAACTTGCCCTGTGATTGGCGCATGTTGTCCCCGGGCTGAGGTGTTTTCGTGCTCGAATGCCCATGCCCTTAGTCCTGCTGAGCCGAGCTCCGGGAGTTGGTCTCTCGCCTCTTATGGCGGGGCCGCGGACACTTGTGCTCAGTGGAAGTGAGCGTCTGTGAGTCGCTGCCGCCCGCTGTTCCGGCGCCGCAGCCGACTGCCTTCCCTCACCCGTCTGGGCCGGCACGAACAGAGCCTGAACTAGTGGTCTGCTTTCCGGCCTGGGGCCCGGCGCCCACAGGAGCTGTCTAGGGGTCCTCTGTGTGTTCAGTGGGCCCTCCCTGTGCCCGTTGGGGCACTGATCTTATGTCCGTTGGGGAGTGTCCGAGGGATGCCTGGACTCACGGCCCCGCGCACCTGGGCCAGTGAGTGAGAGCACTTCCCTATGCGCGCCCCCGCGACCCAAGGGTAGGATTCAGGAGTGGATGAGCACACCACTGCGCCTGCACTCCTCAAGAATGGCCTACCACCCCCAAACTTTCCTCCCCTCTCCACCATCCACTAGAGAAAAATATAAAGGAGAATTATGTTCTTACTTGCCTGGCAGCATGCTGTCTCCTGTCCTTCAGTGCCAATGCCACTTGGTCGAGTCCCATCTCTGCCAGTGGGCAGAGATCTGCTCTCTTCCCAACTCCTCTCCTGGGTAGCCTGTGGTCGCCAAAAAGCCTTTGTGTGCTTCCCGCCGCAGCTCGGGCAGCCGCCCCAGTCAGGAATCCCATTTCATCCCCTTTTCCTCCACTATCCTCACTAAACAGGTTGTTCCCAGGTGGATTTTCTCTAATCCAGCAGTGCCTTGGCTCGATTCCTGCCAGTGTCCAGCTGCTCACTGAGATGTTCTGTCTGCAGTTAGCCCAAACTGTAGACGGGTCTCGGCAGCCTGAAACCGCAGCCTCTCCTCACTCCTCCGCCATCTTCTCTCTCCCCCAACAGGAACTTTTAGACAATAATTTTTTATCTTCACCAATAACTTTATTAATTTGGATATTCTGAGTATGTTGGCTATCTCCCTTGTGGTATAACGTTGATTGTTCTCAATTAATGTCTCAGTTTGATCACTATACTTCAATTGGTCTACCCAGCCATGGAGCATTGTCCAGCAAGAAATTTTCAGCATGAAACTTCACAAACTGCTTTTGACTTTTTCAACCAATCACAGCACCTTCTCCATACACTGCAGAAATAAGTTTGTTTTTTTGCATTTCAGATGCATTTTTACTAGAAACAGTAAAGCATAATATGCTGAAAATGCCACTTAATCTCTTATATTTTCAATATTAAAGGGGCTACATAAAAATGTACCAATTTTAATAAGTTCTTTTTTAATGCATGCTGATATGACAGCTGTCACAATACTATCTAACAAAATTGTTTCAAATGAAGTTAAAGACAACTAAGCGCTACTAGAGCCATTTTATGGAAAAAAAAATGAACTTTTTGGCCAACCCAATATATATGTATATATTCCTGATATTTAAATATTATGCAACCATTAAAAACGGTTATTATTTTGGGAAAAACAATAATGTGATAATGTATTTATTTTATAAGTATAAAAAGTTTTGAAGACAAATTGACTTTGACTTGACTCATGAATCTTCACTGACTAGCTATGCTATACTAATTAAGATTCTTAATTTTTCTGAAAACTCCTTCACGTTTAAAATACAAATAACAATATATGTCAGTATTTTTATGATGATTAAATTTAGTCTTGTATGTGGTGAAGCTCTCAGTAAAGTGCCTGGCACAAAATAAGCAGTCTCATAAATAACAGACATTATATTAATATGATAATAATACTATTTTTTACAATAAGTTCACAAACACACACTATACTGAAAGAAGCATAAGTGTTATAAACTCATCACATATATACCACACTCAAATGGTACAAATATTCTAATTGTTAGAAAAATTAAAAATATACATTTGTTTGGGTCCCAAATGTAATATTTTCTAATTTTTTATTTAGAATACCCACCATTGTTTTAACCTCCAACTTCGGTTGGATACAGGATGTTACCCCCATCACTTTCATTGCTGCTACTAATATCTCTACCAGCTTTTAGTACAGGTAAATAAAAGTTAATAGGCATCAATGCCACCTAGTGGGAAGAGATCTGATTACTCCATTTTGACTCAGTTCAAGAGTTTAGCTCAACAGAGCAAAATAAAGTAGGTATTTAGCAACATAAACTTTAATGATTTTCTCAATTTTGCCTTGACAAAAATCTCAAATTTTTTTGAAAGGTCTATGTAACCCGTTGATGATTCATCAGCTATTTTGCCATGAGAGTCGAAACTATCTGTGTGCCCAGGAAGTTACGGTATAGGGAAACACTGATGGTTTGAAGTACTGTTTGAGGTCTTATCCCACTCCCCTCAGTGACCCAGGGAGGCATTTGGGTCTGAAAAAGAACTTCTGGATGCCTCTTGAATGATTGACCCATGATAGTAAGGCTATGAACCTCAGCAAATTTCCTTTGTTTAACTATGGTAGATAAGCAATAGAGATATTCATCTTTAAGAAATCATCTTATGTTTGGCAAGTACACTGTCAGTGACCAGTGTGAACTGAAGCTAAGAGGGTTGTAACCAGATATTCTGTGACCCTATACCAGGTGGAATTTTATGTGTAACAAGGCAAGTATCATAATAACTGAGATGGAATCTCTCGCCAACTTAGTGAAATAGGGGCTTGGAGAAAAGAGTTAATTTTATTTTAGACAAATAAAGTAGTGGGGTAAGGGCACCAAATAGTCCCTGTAAAAAGTTTCAATATGTAAGTATGTAAGGGCTTTAAATGTTCTTTGTAAGAAGTAGCAAGGACTTGCTAAAAGGCCTTGGAAAAAGGAATGTAAGAAGGAGTGTTATAGCAATTAGTGATTTACAAGCTAAAAGCACCTCAGCCTCTATCACCTCCCATTTGCTTGCTTGTGTCTGGTTTATAACATTTGTGAAGGTTGCGCTTTGCAGAATGTCTAGCCCTTTGAAAATAAATTGCTTCGCAGGGAGTTCATCCCTGGCTGAAGAGTTATGCTGCTGCCCAGAGATAACCTTAGAGCCTTGCAAGTTTCTGTTTCTGTTACTGCCAAGACATTCCTGCAGTCCTACCCAGCCCCCTCCTTCCTAAGGCTGTTTCCCACCAAAGAAGAAACAAAGAGACTGCACCAGTATAAAAACCCAGCGTTTAGACTCCATTGTAGGTTGGAGCATGTTAGAGACCAGTTCAGGGTCTGCCCAACTCCTGGCCATCATTAAAAATCCTTTGCTTACTTTATACACCGCTTCAGAGTGTTTAATCTCACCTATGTAGCCATAACATTTTGGAGGACCCAGCGAGATGCCTCTGTAAAGTGGTGCCACCTTCGGTGAGCCCCCGGGGCTTCATGCGGTCCCGTGTGTCTAGCTGACATGTGGCAGGACAGCGGCCACAAGCTCCGGTTGGGAGCAATTCCCTGCGCCTTCAGGAGACACTCTGGAGCTGCTGGAAGCCCTGACGGCCCAGTCTAGAGTAAGCAAAGGACAGCGAACAGCCTCAGCGACAGGTGAATGGCAACCCATTTGGGCAGCGGACTTGGGCCACTGCCATTGAGACTTGGTCTTTTGTCCTCTGGACGCAGAGGTACATATTCCCGAACAGGGAATTTGTTGAAGCCAGCTTGGCTAGCTTCATTTGGATTGTATAGAGCTCTTCTGATTTGGGGTTGTGCTGCCTGTAGCTGATGCTGTTCATCTAATCTCAGAAGCCTAGGTGGGGTTTGGGTGGGATTATTTAACCTCTGAGTGAATGTGTGAGTGAATATTAAGGTTAAAGTTTAAAAAAGTTATTTCCTCCTTTTTGTGTGACTCCACAAACTTCTGTCTATGGAGTCTGAGTAGCTCTAACCTCGCAGGAGGAGAAGCTAAGCGGGCATTTGTTTGGCTTCCTTTGGGAGCTCCCAGCCTGTGTTTGTGCCGTGAGTGGGGAATTGCTCCTGTGCCTTGTGTTCCAGCTCCTAATTGTAATCCAAATTAAGTGCATGTTTGTAGCAATCACATTAGCCAACATAAGGGAACACCAGTCTAAGCCTGCACCCACAGTTCTTGACTGTGTGCTCCGGAACTTCCCCAAGTTCTGGGGACAAAATCCCTTCATGAACTCTGACACCCTGGAAACATTTTGTAGGTCAGAGTGGCCTGCTTTTGGGGTCAGATAGCACACCCCCTTGGGAGTACCTTAAATCTAAATATTATAAATGTAAAATGGTGTCCCTCGGGGGAGCAAAAATGCAACAAGCAGAAGGGAGAGTGTTATTGGGGGAAGTAGCGAGGCAGGAGGGAGCCTTACCTTGAGGGAGTAGCTCCTGCTCTGCACTTCTAAGGGAAAAATGTTTTTTTTAAAGAAGAAAAAAAAAAGTATTATCTTACAGATGGCTAGTCAAGGCCAAACAAACATGGGTTAGTTTAACATATTCTGTAATCTGGGAAGGCCCCTGGTTCCCAGCTCAAATCGCTCTCTCAAACAGCTGCAGGCGCTGTAGAGGGGGGTGGGGAACATGAAAACCAAGGCTATCAATATGGGCAGTGTCACAGAAAAAAAAAAAAGCCTAGGACCCTCTGTGCTGTCTCCCACTGCCTTGTAGCCCTGGCCAGAGGGATGAGGCTCCTTAAAAATTTCCCCAGAGAAATTGCTTGCAGCATTTCTTTCCACCCCAAGTAACTTCTAGCAATTCAGTTTGCATCTGAATACTCCCTGCTAGAGCTGCAAGGAGGGGCAATGTTAAATTTGCTAGCAAAGCGGCCCTCTAATTCCCTTGCTACCAGTTACAGAAACAGCAGAATGTCTGTTTCTCCAACATGGAGGGAAAAAAAAAGTGACACTTTTAAAACTCAGGCCGCTCTTCTTCAAACTGGTGTAAGCTGCTTGGGTGCCAATCAGCAACACCTCTAAAGCTGTAACTAAAAGGCCTTCAATCTCCTCGCTGCTTCAGCAGGGGGAATGTGCCTGTATCTTAAGGAAAAGTGTTGTTACACATGAATAAAACTAATGTCCGTTCTAGACATCCTCTTCAATAGAAAAGAAAAAGGAATAATCAGGTGGGCTACCATTAATATAAAAAAAAAAGCAAGCATCCTCCTGGTCAGGTAATTGTCCTGGCCAAACAAAAGGTTCCCAATATAAATCCTAAGTAGAATAGTAATAAGCCAAATAAAACAATTGAAAAACTTCTCAGGAAAGCTCAGAAGTGTATGTTAGAAAACAAGAAGAAGCAGCAGGAAGCTTCAGAAAACTGCAGGATATCTGCAAATCCAGGGAAATTTTAGCTGCCAGATACTAAGTTTAAGTATAATCCACAGTGTGGAAAAGAACAAGAATTGGAAATGGATTACGGTTCAAATCTGAATGGGTAAATGTATGGAAAGTTTGTGAATGTTGTAGAAGGCCTGTGGAAAGTCATAAAAATGTACAGAAAGGTTGTGAAAGTTTTTAAACCTGGGGAAAGGAAACCTCAACAACTTGTGGTCTTATTGTATGGTTACTGTACCTTGTCTTGGCATTTAGCCTTGGGACCTATGAAAGGTCATTTGGAATTCCCTGTGTTGGGATTGGCATTAGCCACTGGAGACCTACATAAGGCTTAGAGTTCTCTGAGACCTAGGAAGGGTCTGGAATTCTTTGTATTGGTATTAGCCATATAACCTGAAAGTTTCCCAAAGAAGGTTTAAAAACTTCACATGTAGGAAAGTAAACAAAAGAAAGTATAAGGCATGGAAATCCAATTTTAGGGAATATTAGAAGGACAAGGATTTTCCTTCACACTGTATATTTTTCTTCCTACCTGATCCCTCCAGAATTTGGCAATTTAAAGGAGTAAGTAATGACATTAGATTTCTTTGCATGAAACTAAAAAGACCAGTTGTTAATAAAGATATTGTTAACCAAGACTTTTGACTGGAATGACATGCCTGAAGGAGGCATGCTTCGGCTCTGGTTGTTACCAGAAAGCCTGGAGGAACTGGACTTGACTTTTGAAGCTAAGGAAAGCCCAGAAGAAAAAAAAGCCTGGCACCTTGGTTGGTTGTGCGGTTGATGGCAATCTTTCCAGGGAAGGAACAAAGGTTGCTTTCCTGAAAAATGGCTAGAAGGAACCTCAAGGCACAATGGAAAATCCAAAGAACTTGGAAAAAGCAGGTGTTTACAGGCAAGGCTGAATGGCAGGTGTGTGGCTCAGCTTCTGTGCCCCAAAGGGCAGACTAACAGTCAGCATGAAGGTTCCTTGTATAAGTTCCAGCAAAGCAGACTTAAAGATCATACGTGGTCAATCACTGCTCTTGTTGTGTTTATGCAAATGAACAGGCTAAATTAAAACTGGACTTAATGCAGTCCTTTTACTGACAAGGAGGGTAATCTTAAGGAGAAAAATCGTGACTCAAGGAAAATTGCAATGCTCAGTGCAGCTAACTGCCTATAAAGTTTGTTTTCATTTGAAAGTTAAACCAGGTCTGTGACATTATCAAAGATGCTTAATTTACAGGCAAGAAGAATTCCAAATGCCTTGCAACTAAATGTCTTATTAATAAGACAGTCTCTTAAATTTAAAGACTAGTTTGTAAATTACATTGTGTAAATTAACATGTGTGTTCTTTCTGTTTTCATAGGGTGTAAGCCTATAATCTCATTACCTGAGTAATTGTCTGTACTTATAGGCCTCACTTAAGAAGCCCATCTGCAGCGCCGCCTCCTAAGACTCGACAGTTTGGCTGAACTAAGTGGTTGGGTTGGTAAAGTATGGGGTGGTCTATAGGCTTCACTTTAAAACTGGTTTTTCTCTTTTCTATCCTAATGACTTGGACAAAAAGGGCCTAGAGGTCTGAGAGGGGGGAAACCTAAAATATTTCCCTCAGCCCTAGCTAAGTATAGTGAGCAAAAGGGTTTTGGACAGGTGTGACATGCCCTGCACACCTTCCTCCAAAGAAGCCATTTCTTTTCCTAATGTGGGATGTTGAAAAATTAATCCCTGCCTTTTGTCATATGGTGGTTGTAGGTTAAATTATGCCTTTTAACCCTGTTGCCAAATCTGTTGCCTCCAGAATATGACAAGGATGCCAACTTGTCCAACAGTGCCAGCCCTTGGAAACCAAGCATGCCGCTCCCCGGGGATAGTCAACTGACCTGGACTCTGCAAAATCCTTCCCCATAAGGGAGGGCCACACTCCCCTCCACCCCCACTCTTAGTATAAATTCCTAGACCCAAGGGTAGGTAGGACGATGACCATGTTCAGCTTGAAGCAGCTAGAAGAGCACGAGACCTTCACCCATTGTCCTATCATAAAATAAAAAGTCTTAAGTCTAAGAAGGGGAATTATACAGGGGCTTCAGCCATTCCTTATAAGAAAAAAAACAAACTGGGAATTAGGCTAATTTCTCCCAAGTATATTGCACTACACTGAAAAAAGGGTAAGGCAAAAATAAGTACAGTGCCATAAAATTTTCTATCATTTTGATTGTAGCGTTTTCTTAGTTGGGCATTTCCTTAATTGCTATTAATCTTTGACTAGTTTTCAAAGCTGTAAAACTTATTTTAGTCAGTTCCTAGTTGTTAATTTAATGTTTCCACAAGGGTCTGGAAATTTGTTTTCCACCATCTTGCTAACATTCCATTTGCTCTTCTTATTAATCATTGAATCTACAATGCATGGCACATAGCAAGTGCTTAACAAATGTCTGCTAAATTAAATTGTAAGTGTTTGCTTTAGGTTTGTAAGATATGTTGCTGGTATTTTAATAGAAACTGCATTGAATCTATGGATTGCTTTAAATAATGTAGACATTTTGGAAATGTTAATTCTTCCCATCCGTGGATGTGGTGTATGCTTTCATTTATTTGCGTCTTTCTTAATTTCTTTATTCAGGGTTGTGTAGTTTTCCGAGTGCAGGTCTTTTGCCTCTTTGGTTAAGTTTATCCCCGAATACTGTTGTTTTTCTTGTTGCTATAGTAAATAGGATTTTTTTTCTCTTTTTTTTTCTGGTTTCTATCTCTAACGTTTTATTGTTGGTATATAAAAACACTTTTAATTTCTGAATATTAACTTTGTGCCCTGCTATTTTGTCAAATTCACTTATTAGGTCAAGTAGTTTTTTCATGAAGTCTGAAAGGTTTTCTATGTATATTATCATGTCTTCTGCAAGTGGTAACAGTTTTGTCTTCCTTACCAATTTGAATGCCTTTTATTTCTTCTTGTCTAATTGCTGTGGTTAGAACTTCCAACACTGTTTAAAAAAAAAAAAAAGTGGACATCCTTGTCTTGTTCCTAATCTCAGGAGAAATGTTTTCAGTTTTTGTCCTTGAGTATAATGTTGGCTTCAGGTTTCTCACATATAGCCTTAATTATGTTAAGGTATGCTCCCTGTATTCCCATTTTGCTAAGTGTTTTCATCATAAATGGGTGTTGTACTTTATCAAATGCTTTTTCTGCATCTATTAATATGATCATGTGATTTTTGTCATTCATTTTGTTTAGGTGATGTATTATATTTATTGATTTGTGAATATTAAACCATCCTTGTGTCCCTGGGATGAATCCCACTTGATCGTAGTGTATGATCTTTTTGATGTATTGCTGGATCCTGTTTGCCAATATTCTATTAAGCATTTTAGCATCTATGTTCATCAGTAATATTGGCCTGTAGTTTTCTTTCTTTGTTGTGTCTTGACCTGGTTTTGAAATTAAGGTAATACTGGCTTCATAGAAGAAGTTTGGAATTTATCCCTCTTCTTGAATTTTTTGGAATAGTTTGAGAAGGGTAGAAGTTAGTTCTTCCCTAAATGTTTTGTAAAATTCACCTGTGAAGCCATCCGGTCCAGGGCTTTTGTGTGCCGGGAAATTTTTGATTACTCTTTCAATTTCCTTCTTTGTTATCAGTCTGTTGAGACTTTCTACTTCTTAATTCTGTTTTGGAAAATTATATGTTTCTGGAAATTTGTCCATTCATCTAGGTTGTCAAGTTTCTTGCCATATAGTTGTTTATAGTAATTTCTTACAATTCTTTGTATTTCTGTGTTATCGGTCATAATATCTCCTCTTTTGTTTCTAATTTTGTTTATTTGGGTTCTTTTTTCTTAATAAGCCTAGAACCAGCCCCTGCTTTTGTTAATTTTTCAAGTTGTTTTTTTAGTCTCAGTGTCATTTAATTCTGCTCTAATCTTAATAATTTCCTTCCTTCTACTTGCTCTGGGCTTTGTTTATTATTGTTGTTCTAGTTTTTGTAGCTGTGGGGTTAAATTTTTGTTTGGAGTTCTTCTATCCTCTTTGGGTAGGCCTGTATTGCTATAGACTTTCCTCTCAAAACTGCTTTTGCTGTGTCCCATTGGTTTTGGGCTGTTGTATACTCATTATCATTTGTTTCTGAAAACTTCTTAATTTCTTCCTTGCAGCTCCTGAAAGCTAGCATTACAAATACCCAACTCCTTATCCTTGCTACTAAGCCCCTCCTAAAAACCAGGGTTTAAAAAACCCTACTTATAGTCCTTAGACGTCCCTAATAGGTTTAGTCCAGGGACTAGAGGGGGGATTATGTAGGGGCACCAAATAGTCCCTGTAAAAAGTTTCAATATGTAAGTATGTAAGGGCTTTAAATGTTCTTTGTAAAAAGTAGCAAGGACTTGCTAAAAGGCCTTGGAAAAAGGAATGTAAGAAGGAGTGTTATAGCAATTAGTGATTTACAAGCTAAAAGCACCTCAACCTCTATCACCTCCCATTTGCTTGCTTGTGTCTGGTTTATAACATTTGTGAAGGTTGCGCTTTGCAGAATGTCTAGCCCTTTGAAAATAAATTGCTTCGCAGGGAGTTCATCCCTGGCTGAAGAGTTATGCTGCTGCCGGAGATAACCTTATAGCTTTGCGAATTTCTGTTTCTGTTACTGCCAAGACATTCCTGCAGTCCTACCCAGCCCCCTCCTTCCTAAGGCTGTTTCCCACCAAAGAAGAAACAAAGAGACTGCACCAGTATAAAAACCCAGCGTTTAGACTCCATTGTAGGTTGGAGCATGTTAGAGACCAGCTCAGGGTCTGCCCAACTCCTGGCCATCATTAAAAATCCTTTGCTTACTTTATACACTGCTTCAGAGTGTTTAATCTCGCCTATGTAGCCATAACAGTGAGACATTTGTTAAACTAAACTTGAATAGATTCTATGTCCACTACATTCGTATTTATTAAGCACTATGACCTGTATTGAGCAGAATGTGCTATAAAGTAGTAAACTCTATAGGGTACCTTGCTAAACCTGGAGCAGAGAAAAGACTTCATGGAGTAAGTTTGACTAATCACTTAGCATAAATTTTAATCATACAAAGTACCTGTATTTTTTTTCAATAGTTATTATTTTCTTTTAGGTAAGTAACATGCTACGAGTTAAAAATTATCATGTAATATTATGTAACATTATACAAGGAAGCTGTGACATGAGAGCTGGAGTCAGACTGCCTGCTTTCACACTTACTTTGTGACTTTGGGAAGCTCATTTAATCCTTCTGTGCCTCATATTCCTCTAGAGTTAAATGGGTATAATAATGGATTCTCTCATAGGGCAGATATAAAGACTAAATGTTATAACACATATTAAGCACTTAGGACAGTGTACAACAATTATCTTATGCTCTCTTACTTTCAAAATATATGATATGCACGGATATTTAAAAACCAGCTTTCTATATTAAAAGATACATTTCAAGCCTAAACTAATATAAAGCATAATTAGGTGAAATTATGGCATTTTTTCCTAATAATAGGATCTCTAAAGGGGTCTTTAAAAAGTAGATTATCTCTTTTAGGAGACTCATTAAAATTTTCAATGTTATCAGAGAAGTAGTCTACTTTTTTTTTGTTTTATTTTTCTTTGTTTTTTTTGTTTGTTTGTTTTTTGGTCTTAACTCTAATTGCAAACATTTATGACCATTTATGCATTAGAACCTCAAAATTGGTGAAACAAAACAGAATGAAGAATGTGAAAGTAGTCAAAGAAAAGCATAATTTGATAATCTTATCAAAGTACCCTATGCAAAAATATATTATATATGGATATCATCACATATAGCAAAAAGAAAAATTACTACCTACCATTCCAGTGACCAAACTATCATCAAGAGCAATAGAAAGATGCCTAATTTCATGACTTTGGAATATGCATATATTTTCTTTGTTGAAAATAACATCAAGGAGGCCTGGAGAACACTTGGCAATTTGGTCAAATTATTTCCATGGAGAATCTTTAATGTCTTCCCATGCTAATCAATAAGCCCCCAAGACAACCTCCCAAAAAACAACATTTGATTATTCCCAGAAGGTAAATAATTTTAGTGTAGAAACCTATTTCCATTCTATAAATCTCAGAGATTTGGGGTAAAATAAAATAATGCATTTCAAAATAATAAATATTATTTGGATATTAATGACTGCTTTATATGATAATGATGATAAAGATTCTGTCATGTATTTGATTGTTTTTTAGTTTTCAGTTTACTTTTACTTACCTTTTTATATTAAAATTAAGCATTTCAAGGTCATAAATTTTTATATACTTTGTGTACAGTTAATAGCAGCACTTAGAAGAGTACCTAGAACAATATGGGTGCTCAAGAAATATTCTTTAGGTAAGTTAGTTAACTTATATTCTCATAGCCTATAAATACAAACACCATACACACAGTTATCCCCATTTGGCAAATGAGGAAACTGAGACACAGAGAGTTAAAGACTTTCCCAAGATCACTAACAAGTCATAGATTGAAATAGAACTGAGGACTTCGGATCATTTTCCAATGCTCTTTGCATTACCAATAACCCTTCCTTTAGTACTTACTGACAACAAATTCAGGAATCCACTCTTGTAACAACAATAAATGAAGACCATTTTGCCTTTACAAATAGGTAACTTTCAATTATGGGTCAAGCCAGATATAAAAGAACATATATTGCATATTTTATTATAGAAAGCACAAAAACAGGCAGAATTATTCTAGGGTCTTAGGAGTCAAGGTAATGGTTACTTTTGGGGGAGAGTAACTAGAAAGTGGCATGAGATTGTTTCTGGAGTGCTGGTTATATTTTATTCTTGATTTTGGTTCTAGTTACATGAGCATGGTGTTTGTAAAAATCCATAATAAAATGTGTATTTTTTTCTGTATATGGATGATATTGAAAAGATTCAGAGTATGTCATCCCAAAAATATACCCCTGTGGCATAAAAATTATTTTGAGCTGAAGTCAACTGAGGAAAACCAGACACACTATGAACTCTTTGCTCTACCTAAGAGTAGAACATAAATTTACTTTGTGAGGATATCCCAACTGCACTCACCCAGCAGGAAAAGGGTAAGGATTTTATCGCTGGAGACAGGTGTTACTGAGAAAGATATGACACAAATAACTCTCACTAATTAGACCTTACCTTGCATTAGTTTCCCCACATATATCCTTTCCACTTTGCTTCCCCTAGAAGCTCAAAGTTCTTCTCATTTGTCTTGTCCCTTCTCTACAAAAG
Organism: Furipterus horrens; assembly: GCF_987537825.1. Classification (NCBI taxonomy): domain Eukaryota; kingdom Metazoa; phylum Chordata; class Mammalia; order Chiroptera; family Furipteridae; genus Furipterus; species Furipterus horrens. The sequence goes on from NW_028327177.1 coordinate 49,381,646, forward strand.
TATAGTTCCTTTAAAAAATGCCATATAAGCTCCAACTTTTAAGCACCCCTTTGAATTCATCACTAAGTTCTTTCCAATACAATGATTTTAAAATAGGTGATTCCCTGAACCACAGTTTATTTCATTTTCTAATTAGTTGCTGAGGTTTGTCTGTGTGAGTGGTGTGTATATACATGTAAATATAAATATGTAATATAAAATAAAAATGTATCTAATATAAAATATATAATGTACACTATATAATGCCTATAAAATAATTTCATGCTAACAGTTATATTTTCTAAAATAAACCATTCTCTAAAATAAACCAGTCTTTGCTTCTTCACCATTGTCAACATATCTCATTTTGTATTAACTCAAAACTTTGAGCCTAGTCTATATATAACAAGTGAAACAGGATTATGGTAGTTACTGAGCAACTTATGTTCCCCTAATCCCAATTTTAACTTGGATTCATAGATGGGCAAATGCTTTCAGTTAAAAATCAGGTCTGGGGTTCCGAAGGTGGTGGCGGAGTAGGTAGCAGTGTTGTCTGCTTGCTCCCATCCTGGAAAGGCTTGGAGTACAAACACAATGAGGAGTGAGTGAGTGCAGATTTCAGATAGTGGGAACAGGAAGGGAATGTGGGAGCAGAGTGGAAGAGGGCAGAAAACTCGCCCGTGCTCTCAAAAGGAGTTACTGGACCCCCCAGCCTGGTGCCACTGCTGCACCGCATCCCAAAGGGGCAGCTGCAGACTGGCTCATTAGCCGGGATCTGTTTGGAAACTGCTAAGTGCCATAGGTGCTGGGACCAGCGGAGTCCCAGACGTACACAATGGGAAGGTTTCCTTGAAACAGCCAGAGGTGTGGGAAGACAGCAAAAGGCCCCCACTATGAGAAGCTGTATGAACTGAGTCTAGGTGGGGACCCCCTGGGCTGGCAACCCTGCATCCCGGGCATGCACATCATGGCACCACTAAACAAAAAAAGTGGAACTGAGCAGGGAGAGGGGCCCATACAGGAGAGCTGTGGTGGGAAGGCAGACTCGGTGAAGACCCCAGGCAGGCAAGCAGTGCGCACAGGCAAACAGTGAGACGCTGCTAGCCAGAGGTGGATGCAGCCTGGTGTTGCGGCTTGGAGCATAGAGACATCCTGGGAGGAGGAACGAAGACAGGACCCAAGGCTGGGCAGAGATTAGGGACATGCGCATTGACTTAGCAGCAGAACAACCTTGCTAGAGAAGCCTGAGGATTGCTGGAGGCTGCCGCAGGACAAGTGGGGAGAGACCAAACTCAGTGTGGCTCACAGCAGAAAGCTGCAGCAGGCCCACGAGTGAGAGAAAAGCAGCCACAGAATCCAGCCAGATCTCCTCACAGCCAGCCTGCCAGAAGAGATTTGAAACCCATGGAATTTTGACCACGTGTGGATCCAAAAAAGAAGACAGCGCCTAAAAACTGACCTGAGTAAAAACATTTTTTTTCTTTTTTTCTTCCCTTTCCCCCCCTCTTTCCTTTTTTTTACCTTCCTTTTTTTCATTCCTTTTTAAAACTCTTTCTTTAATCTGTTTCCTACTTTCTCTCCCTTCTATCCATCTTCTTTAATTTTTGTTGGGTTTTTTTTTTGTCTGTTTGTTTAGCCTCCTTTTCACAATAAACATATAACATATAACTGCTATATAAACCTAATACTATACACTTTCACTTTCTCACTTTATTCTGCTTTCTTCCCTCTCTTTTTTAACATACAATGTAAATATTACTTACTGTCTCACATAGCCTTGACCTTATTTGCTATTATTATTATTCTATCATCTTCCCTCTCAAAAATCATTTCTTTCATTTAAAACAACTCTTATCTGTTTCTCCTATAATATAATAATAGTCTTAACCTCTCTACATTTATATTAATACTGGCTCATTTGATACCAATAGTGGAATTGGGTGGGGGATATTTTTGAGGGTGTGGGTTTCTTGTCTGGGTTGTGTGTTTATGTTTTAACAGCATCTCCACAAAAGAACTCAAGACAAGTTAGGCAGAGTGACTCACAATCAACTAGCCAGAGGGAAGGATGCACCAAAGAGTAACTGAAATACAACCAAACAGCCTAAACAAATGGCATAAAGGGCATCCCAAAAGCATCAGACTCAGGAGATCAAAGATACTGCACCATTGAATCCCCCACGTCTCTTATAAAGTCTCATATCATGAAGGCGGGATATCAAAGCAGACAAATCTAATAAACAAAAGCAAACAAGAAGAATCCAAGATGGGAAAACACAGAAACACCCTCCCAATGAGAGGAAAAGAGGAATCTCCAGGAAGAGAGATAGATGGAATAGACATAAGCCAACTATCATACATAGATTTCAAAAGAATTGTGATAAAGAAGCTCAAAGTACTTGACAATCTCAAAGAAAACTATGACAAACTCTAGGAAAATTACAAGGAACTCAAAGGAAACTACAAAGAATTGCAGGGAAGCTACAAGGAACTTATGGAAAACTACACCAGCATAAAAAAAGACATAGAAACTATGCATAAGAACCAGGAATAAATGAAGAATACAATTTCTGAACTAAAGAATACAGTAGAATCAATCAAAAGCAGGCTAAATGAAACAGATGATTGGATCAGTGAGTTAGAGGACAATGTAGAAAAAATTTCCCAGACAATACAACAAAATGAAAAAAGATTGGAAAATAATGAAGAGGGTTTAAGAGAACTGCAGGACAATATGAGACTAAACAACATTAGAATCATAGGGATACAAAAGGAGAAGAGGAGGAGCAAGAGATAGAAAACCTGATTGAAAAAGTAATGACAGAAAATTTTCCTAACCTGATGAGAAAAAAAGTCATGCAAGTCCAGAAAGCACAGAGAGTCCCAATGAAGAAGAACCAAAAAAAAAAAAAAAAAAAACCCACTCCAAGGCACATCATAATTAAAATGGCAACATTCAAAGACAAAGTGAGTATCCTAAAAGCAGCAAGAGAAACACAGCAAATAACATACAAGGGAGCTCTGATAAGGCTATCAACTGATTTCTCAAAAGAAACACTATAAGCTAGAAAGGAAAGGCAAAAAATATTTCAAGCAATGAAAACAAAGGCCTACAATCAAGACTACTCTCCCAAGCAAGGCTCTCATTCAAAATGGAAGGTGAAATAAGGAGTTTCTCATACAAAGGAAGACTAAAATAATACATTTTCACCAAACAAGCATTGCAAGGGATGCTAAAGGGAGTGCCTTAAGAAAAAGAAGAAGAAAAGAGAGGGAGAGGAACACAGGTACAAAGGGAAATGAATAAATACCTGTCAATAACAACCTTAAATGTAAATGGATTAAATGCTCCAATTAAAAGACATAGGGTAGTGGAATGGATACAAAAACATGACCCACATGTAAGCTGTCTACAAGAGACACACCTCAAAACAAAAGATTTACACAGACTGAAAGTGAAGGGATGGAAAAAAGTATTCCAAGCAAAAGGACATGAAAAAAAAAAGCTGTGGTAGCAATACTTACATCAGACAAAATGGATTTCACAGCAAGGGCCATAAAAAGAGACAAAGAAGGACATTTCGTAATATTTAAGGGAACAATCCATCAGGAAGAAGTAACCCTGGTAAACATATATGCATACAACATAGAAGCACCCAAATACATAAAGAAAATACTAAAAGACCACAAGAAGGATATTAACAGCAACACACTAATAGTAGGTGACTTTAACACTCCATTATCAACAATAGACAGATCTTCGAAGCTAAGAAACACCAAGGATATACAGGCATTGAACAACACAATAAACCACATGGACTTAACTGATATATAGAACTTTTCACCCTAAAGAATCAAAATATACATTCTTTTCAAATTCAAGTGGGACATTTTCAAAGACAGACTACATGGTAGGACATAAAACAAGCCTCAACAAATTCAAGAAAATTGAAAGTATATCAAGCATCTTTTGAGACCACAATGCCTTGAAACTAGAAATCAACCTCAAGGAAAAAAATCAAAGACATCCAAACTCATGGAGAATGAATAACATGATATTAAATAATGAATGGGTTAACAATGACATCAAAGAAGAAATCAACAAATTTCTGGAAACTAACGATAATGAAGACACAACAACACAAAACCTAGGGGACACAGCAAAGGCAGTCCTGAGAGGAAAATTCATAGCAATACAGGCCTACCTGAGAAGGATAGAAGACTCTCAAATAAAAAATCTAACCCTACAGCAACAAGAACTAGAACAACAACAAACAAAGCCCAGGGAAAGTAGCAGAAAGGAAATAATTGAGATCAGAGCAGAATTAAAAGACATGGAAACTAAACAAACAATTCAAATGATCAACAAAAGTAGAAGCTGGTTCTTTGAAAAAATAAAATCAAAGAAGAATGTCAAATGCCTTGATACTGGATCTCTTTCCAATAAGAGAGTCTTACAGTTATAGAGACTGGTTTGTGGGGTATGTTGCATAAATTAACATGTGTGTTGTGTTTTCATAGGGGATAAGCCTATGATCTCATTACCTGAGTGACTGTATGTATAGGCCTCACTTAATCCTGTCTGCGTTGCTGCCTCCCAAGACTCAACAGTTTGACTGAACTAAGTGACTGGGTTGGTGAAGCACGGGGTGGTCTGTGGGCTTCATTTTAAAATTGGTTTCTCTTTTATATCCTAAATGCTTGGACTGAAAGGGCCCAGAGGTCTGAGAGGGGGAAAAATTAAATGTTCCCCTCAGCCCAAACTAAGTATAGTGGGCAAAAGGGTTTTGGACAGGTGTGATGTGCCTTGCACACTTTCCCCCAAAGAAGCCTTTTTTTCCCCTAATGTAGGACATTGAAAAATTAATCCCTGCCTTTTGTCATTGAGTGGTTATAAATTGAATGATGCCTTTTAACCCTATTGCCAAATCTATTGCTCCCAGAATACAACAAGGATGCAAGCCTGTTACACCAAGCATGCTGTGATCCGGGGACAGCCAACTGACCTGGAGTCTGCAAGATCCTTCCCCATGTGGAAAGGCAACCCTCCCCTCCACACCCCAACTCTTATTAGGGATTTCTGGACACAAGGGTAGGTAGGACAACGGCCATGTCCAGCTTGAAGCAGTTAGAAGAGCACGAGACCTTCGCTCAAGTCCTTTATAAGATTATAAAGGGCCTTAGGTCTGAGAGGGAGAAATTATTATTTTTTATTGTTATAAAAAATTAATTAATTAATTAATTTTTAAAAAGAAGAATATAGGAAAGGATGAAGCCAAAGAACTTGTATGCAAAACCCATGGACATGAACTAAGGGGGTTGGAAATGCTGGGGGAAAGTGGGTACTAGTCAGGGGGGAGAAAAGGGAACAAATATTGGAACCATTGTAACAATATAATCAATAAAATATACAAAAGAAAAAATAAACAAAATTGACAAGCCTTCAGCCAGGCTCATCAAGAAAAAAAGAGAAAGGACCCAAATAAACAAAATTAGAAACAAAAGAGGAGAAATCACGACTGACATCACAGAAATACAAAGGATTGTAAGAAATTACTACTAACAACTGTATGGCAAGAAACTTGACATCCTAGATGAAATGGACAAATTTCTAGAAACATATAACTTCCAAAACTGAATCAAGAAGAAGTAGAAAGCCTGAACAGACCAATAACAAAGAAGGAAATTTAAACAGTAATCAAAAATCTCCCAGCACACAAAAGCCCTGGACCAGATGGCTTCACAGGCGAATTTTACAAAACATTTAGGAAAGAACTAACTCCTATCCTTCTCAAACTATTCCAAAATATCTGAGAAGAGGGAAGACGCCCAAACTCTTTCTTTTAAGCCAGTATTACCTTAATTTTAAAACCAGGTTAAGACCCAACAAAGAAAGAAAACTAAAGGCTAATATCACTGATGAACATAGATGCTAAAATCCTCAATAAAATATTGGCAAACAGAATCCAGTAACACATTAAAAAGATCATACACCACAATCAAGTGGGTTTCATCCTAGGGATGCAAGGATGGTTTAATATTTACAAATCAATAAATATAATACACCACCTAAACAAAATGAAAGACAAAAATCATATGATCATATCAACAGATGTAGAAAAAACATTTGATAAAATACAACACCCATTTATGATGAAAACACTCAGCAAAATGGGAATAGAGGGAGCATACCTCAACATAATTAAGGTTATATACGACAAACTTGAAGCCAACATCATACTCAATGGACAAACACTGAAAGCATTCCCCCTGAGATCAGGAACAAGACAAGAATGTCCACTATCTCCACTCCTATTTAACATAGTGTTGGGAGTTCTAGCCACAGCAATCACACAAGAAAAAGAAATAAAAGGCATCCAAATTGGGAAGGAGGAAGTAAAACTGTCATTATTTGCAGATGACATGATAGTGTACATAGAAAACCTTATAGACTCCACTAAAAAACTACTATATATAATAAGCAAATTTGACAAAATAGCAGGGTACACAGTAAATATACAGAAATCTAAGGCATTTCTGTACACCAATAATAAAACATCAGAGATAGAAACTAAAAAAAAAAAAAAATCTTATTTACTATGGTAACAAGAAAAATAAAGTACCTAGGAATAAACTTAACCAAAGAGATAAAAGACCTGTACTTGGAAAATTATAAAACATGGAAGAAAGAAATTAAGGAAGATACAAATAAATGGAAGCAAATACTAGTATTCATGGGTGGGAAGAATCAACATCATTAAAATGTCCATACTACCCAAAGCAATTTACAGATTCAGTGCAATTTCTTTTAAAATACCAATGATATATTTCACAGACCTAGAACAAATACTTCAAAAATTTATATGGAACCGAAAAAGACCCCTAACAACCAAAGCAATTTTGAGACAGAACAACACAGCAGAAGGAATCACAATACCAGACATCAAACTATACTACAAAGTCACTGTGATCAAAATAGTATGGTACTGGCATAAGAAGAGACATATAGGTCAATGGAACAGAATAGAGAGCCCAGAAATAAACCCAGATTTATATGGTCATCTAATATTCAACAAAGGGGGAAGGAACATAAAGTGGAGTGAGAAGAGCCTCTTCAACAAATGGTTTTGGGAGAACTGGACAGGGACTTGCAAAAAAATGAAACTAGGCCACCAACTTACACAACACAAAAGAATAAACTCAAGATGGATCAAAGAATTAAATGTAAGCTGTGACACCATAAAAGTCCTAGAGGAAACTGTGGTACATTTACACAATGGAATACTATGTAGCAGAAAGAAAGAAGGAACTCCTGCCATTTGCAACAACATGGATGGAACTAGAGAGAATTATGCTTAGTGAAATAAGCCAGGCAAAGAAAGAAAAATACCATATGATATCACCTAATACAGGAAACTAAAGAACAACACAAACAAAGGAACTAAATAGAACAAAGAGCAGAATAGCAGTCAATAGGGGGGAGGGGAGAGGGAGAGAAGGGGGATAAGTAAGGGAAGGGTTTAGTCAAAGAACCCATAAAAATGACTCATGGACAGGGACAACGGGGAGGGATATGATTGCGGGAGAGGGGGTGGGTTGGGTGGGGGAGAGAAATTGGGGGAAAAGGGGACAACTGTAATTGAAAAACCAAAAAAAATAAAAAAAGAAAAAGTCCTAGAGGAAAACATAGGCAGGAAAATTTCAGATATCTCACATATTAATATTTTCACTAATACATCTCCTAAGGCAAGGGAAATAAAGAAAAAAATAAACAAATGGGACTACATCAAACTAAAGAGTTTCTGCTCAGCAAAAGAAAACATTAGCAAGGTGAAAAGAAAACCAACCATATGGGAAAACATATTTGCCAATGATACCTTAGACATGAGATTGATCACCAAAATATACAAAGAACTTACACATCTCAACACCAAGAAGACAGACAGCCCATTAAAAAAATGGGCAAAAGACCTGAACAAATAGTTCTCCAAGGAAGATACACAGAAGGGCCATAGACACATGAAAGAATGCTCAACGTCACTAACCATCAGAGAGATGCAAATAAAAACCACAATGAGGTACCACTTTCACCAGTCAGAATGGCCATCATCAACAAATCAACAAACTACAAGTGCTGGTGAGGATGTGGAGAAATGAGAACACTAGTGCACTGTTGGTGGGAATGCAGACTGGCACAACCACTGTGGAAAACAGTATGGAATTACCTCAAAAAACTAAAAATGAAACTGCCTTTTGATCCAGTGATTCCAACTGCTAGGATTATACCCCCCAAATCCTGAAACCCCAATTCAAAAGAACTTATGCACCCCTACGTTCATAGCAGCACTGTTTACAATAGCTAAGTGCTGAAAACAGCCTAAGTGCCCATCCATAAATGAGTGAATTAAAAAACTGTGGTACATTTACACAGTGGAGTACTATGCAGCAGAAAGAAAGAAGGAACTCCTGCCATTTGTGACAATATGGCTGGAACTAGAGAGAATTATGCTCAGGGAAATAAGCCAGGCAATGAAAGAAAAATGCCATATGATATCACCTAATACAGAGACTAAGGAACAACACAAACAGATGAACTAAATTGAACAAGGAACAGAGTAACAGTTATTGGGGGAAGGGGAGAGGGAAAGAAGGGGGATAAGTAAGGGATGAGTTTAGTCAAAAAACATATAAATGACTCATGGACATGGACAATGGGTCGGGATATGACTGTGGGAGAAGGGGTGGGCTGGGTGGGGGGAAGCAATGGGGGAAAAATGGGACAATTATAATTGAAAAATAATAATAAAAAAATAAATAAAATAAAAATCAGATCTGATGAAGATGTTAACTCTACTACTCCAAATTTTAAAAGGATCTCACTGTATATTAAAATGTTCTTGAATTGTATTTTCAAAATTGAAGGAAGTGTATATTAGTCCAACAGACCACTCCAAATGGAAGGCTTTCTGCTTCTTTAAGCTCTAATATATTTTTGTCTATTTAATAAAATTCATCTTGATGGCTAAAAATTAAGAATTCTCATCAAATTAAACCATGTTGATGTGTATTTCCAGATAATCCTTGACAGTATGGGGTGTAGGGTGCTATTGAAATTAAGCAAAAGCCAAAAAGCGGGAATTCTGACTTTGACTCTGACGTTGACTTATTAGATAACTGTAGACAAATTGTTTTTGCATCAGTCTGTCTCAATTTCCCCATCAATAAAATGTGCACAAGAACTCTTAAAGAACTATTGTTCAGATGATTTTTTGAGTGGACTAATGAGTTACTGAAGATATGTAATTTTCAAATATTTTTCCCACTTTGTGGATTACCTTATCATTTCTTGACAGTATTCTTTGATGCATAAGAGTTTTTATTTTGATGATGTCTAGTCTATTTTTCTTTGGTGCTTGTGCATTTGATGTTATACTTAAGAAACCACTGACTATTCCAAGGATGTGCAGATTTACACCTACATTTTCTACTAATAGTTTTGTAGTTTTAGCCGTTACACTTAGGTCTTTGGTCCATTTTGAGTTAAATTTTGTATATGGTGTAAGGGTCTAATTTCATTATCTTGCATTTGGATATCTAGTTGCCCAGTATTATTTGTTGAAGAGACTATTCTTTCCCTAACTGAATAGTCTTAGCACTATGGTCAAAAATCTATTGGCCATAGATGTGCAGGTTCATTTCTAGACTTTCAATTTTATTTGTATTGTATATAATTAAAAGTTCTATATATTTTAATGATTTGACATCTTAAAAACCTTTCTAGCTGAGAGACTACTCCTCCCTAGGTTAATCAATTCTTAAAGAGAGCAAAAGGCTCCAACTACAGAATACCTTTGATATTAAAACTAACAAGTCCAGAGCCATACCTCCACTTTCTGCCTATGCTCTCCACAGGGCAATGACCCTCAGCCTTATTCATTGCAGGGCCAAGATCCAGACAAGTAGAGATTACCTCTACAAAGCTAACTGAAATTATTAAATTAGTCAATCCTAAACTTTTTACCCCACCCTGTCTTACATTTCCTATGGAAACCACAATAAAGGCCATGGCCTAAGTGTTCCTTCCCTCCCATCTTCTGTCTCTTCTGTCTCCTGGCCACCTTGGCATTATTCTATGAGGTCCTGTGTAATAAAGCTATGCTGTCTGTCTCTGTAACCTATGAGTATAATGAATTTTGTTTTTCTAAGCCTTTCTTGTATCTCCTCTTGTGGCCTTGCTTGATTGACCATCTCACAAGAATACAAAACACCAGTTCATCAATCTCTACCTCTATCTTTATTCCAGTATTGTCCTGTAGCTTTGAAGTAACTTTTTAAAATGTGAGTCTTCTCATTTTGTTCTTCTTTTTCAATATTGTTTTGGCTATTTGAGGTCACTTACAATTCCATATAAAATTTAGAATTAGCTTTTCCATTTATGCAGAAAAGACTATGGTATTTTCATAGGGATTGCATTGAATCTGCAGATCACTTTGGGGAATATGGTCATCTTAATAATATTAAGTATCTAATCCATGAACACAGAACTTCTTCCCACTTATTTAGGTTGTCTTTAATTTCTTTAAAAGAGGTTTTATAGTTTTCAGGGTAGAATATCTGCACTGAGTATTCAGGACTATCCAGTACAGCACAAGAGAGAAGATGAGAATTTAAATTAGAGATAGGAGAGATACTGCCCTTTCCATTCTGGCTATAACTTGGTGTGCAGGGAGTGAAAACCATAATAGTGTCAGAATGAGAAAATACCAAGAGCAGCTATCTTACAGAATAGTGTCTGACTGGTATATAGATCTGTTGCTGTGTAAAATACTACTTCATAACTTTTGCAGCCTATAAAATGTACTTATTACTTTACAATTTCTGTATGTCATAAATTTGGGAGAAATGTATCTGGGTCTCTTGTGAGGCTGCAATCAAGTTGCTCATTGGGGCTGTTGTCATCTGAAGGCTTGACTGGTGCTGGAGGATTCTCCTGCAAAATGTCTTACTTACATGGCTATTAGCAAGAGGCTTCTGTTCTTCATCAAGCTGGCTCTCCACAGGGATGCTTGAATGTACTCATGACATGGCAGTTGGCATCCCCCAGAATAAGTAATCCAAGAGAGCACAGGAGCAATCTGTAATACCTTATATGACCTAGCCTCAAGAGGTACATACAATCACTTCCACTATATTCTATTTGTTAGAGACAAGTCATTTAATCCATCCATACTCAAGGAGAGACAAATAGGCCCCACATTTTGAAGAGGGAAATATCAAGTAATTTGTGTACATGTTTTAAAACTTCCACACTGAGTATGCAGTCACCTCTTCCATATGCCCTATTCTGACATAGCACCAAATAAACACTCCAAAAACCAAAACCAAAAATACCACTAAAAAAACCTGGTGGCATTATTAACATAGATCCATAGAGAAAGTGCAGAGAACAATAAAATTACATTAGAAACTTCTACTAATATAATAAATTGTACATTTTTAAAATGCATACTTATCCTTTTAGGAATATATGTCAAATAAATTTGATTTTAGATTATAACTTTTTCCTGAAAAAATAATTCTCTAAAATGAGAATAGATGTGCATCTAGATTTTATAGTAGTTCTTTTAAATTATGAGTGATGGGAAGTTTTTTTTTTTTTTTTTTTTTTTAGGATTAAACAACGTTTATTAAGGGAAAAAGGTGGAAGGAGATGGAGGGATGAGGAAACTCTCAGACCCACCTGAGGGCCTGTAGGAGCAAAGAAAAAGGGGAAAGGGGGAAGAGTAAAGTGGGAAGAGAGGGGAAGTGGAGACTCCCGATCACCCACATAGGCCCATAGGAATCATCTGCCTGACTGGCTTCAGGCTCCTTCTCCACACTTTGCCAAACATACATTTCAATTAGAGTGAGTTTACCCATCAATACATTCAGTAGGTCATTTACATCTCCCTGCTCTTCCCCAACTAGGCCAGTCAACATACTGGGCTAGGTTCATCCACATTTCTTCTGGGAAGGAGCAAAGTCCATTTTCATTAATGAAACTGGTCCTGACATAACATAACCATCTAGGGTTTAGAGTTAAAAACTGAATTGCTTTGGTTGTTTGGTGCCTCCTTTATTTCTAGACTGCTACACTGAAGACCAGAAGACTTGTTTGTGATTGTCATTGTCAATGTTGGTACAGTATTGTTTTTAATAACTATGAGCTTATGATCATAAATGAAACTCCCTGTGGTATTTCAAAGATATTTTCATGCTGTGTGTCTGCTTTTTGGTCCAGTACTGCCAAGAAATGGTTCAGTAGCTCTCAGAGAAATTGAGTAGGGAAATTGCTAAATTCATAACCAGCTTCATAAATAAACAGAAGGATTGGTGCATGGAGATAAACATAACATTGTTTTATGGAGTAAAAATTATAAGCCAATATATCAGAGACCTGTGCTCTTAAAAAAAATGTCCATGGGTCAGCACTGAACTTTGCCACATTTTCTGGAGAGAGAATACCTAATTCATGAGGGTGAATTTAGGAAACACAAAACATAATGTCAGGAAATAATGTTGCAACTAACTACATACATAAAAGACCTCCTATTGCAAAAATGTCAGTTATATCAAGAAAAAATTACTCATACTACCCTACACCTGTTTTTTAAAGATTGTTTATTCTATTATATATATATTAAGATGCTAGAAAGACTTCAGGGTAAAAAGTTTGTCTATTTTCATCATCCACCAGTTAGTTTGGTCTACACAGGGACTCATCTGTTTGGCAGTTGGGGAGTACTGGTTCTAGGTTAAGAGTGATAGTCTCTTTCTGTCTCTATCCCTGTCTCTGTCTCTCTCTCTATGTATATCTCTTCCCTGGAGAAAATTTGCTTACATTCCAAAATAGAGATAGGTTCTCTCTGTTTTTATCTTGTTCTCTTTCTTTTTTTCTGGGAGGAAGGATGGGCAATCCTATATAAGATCAGACTTTATTAATCTCTCTCCTTTAATGCACCCACCCACACATGTAGGTACCATCAGATTCTTACCTCATTATATTGTGGGACTGGGACTTGGAGAACCAATGCCAATGAGAAATAAATGGTCTTGGTCTTGGACTCTGTGCTCATGTTTTCTGCAAGTAGGGTAAAACTTAGATCCTTCAGTTTCTGATTTAAAGATAGGAGATATTTTTGTGACCACATTTGGAAATACAATCTGCTATATTGAATAAGAAAAAATAACATCAGCATTGGCAACAGGAACCACAAGGAACAAAATATGAAGGGCCATTTTGACCAATCTAAGTAGATAAGTGATTCCAAGTAGGAACCAACAGGTAAGAAAAATGTGTAAGGAATAGGTTAATTTTGTAAATAGAAGTTACTAGGAAGTATTCTTAGACTTCCACATATTTTCTTAGAGAAGAAAGTTGAATTATTTCCTAGGATCTCTAATATGAAGTAAAGAAGGCTAAATTTTGAGGAAATGCTGCATAGGTTAGCATCTCCATAGAGCACATCCTGGAGGCTATTTGAACATCACTGATTCTAACAAAGTACAGTAGTCCCACAGCCCTTATCCATGGGGATATGTTCCAAGACTCCAGTGAATGCCTAAAATCCTATATATACTAGGTTTTTTTAGGGAAAAACCTACATACATATGTATAAAAAACTAATTTATAAATTATGCAGGATAAGAAATTAATAACAATAACAATAAAATTTATAACAATATACTGTCATAAAAGTGATGTGAATGGCTTTGAGGCCATTACTTAGTAAGATAAGGGTTACTTCAACACAAGTACTGTGATACCATGACAATCAGATAACCCAGACGGCTCGAGCAGGTAGTGTATGCTGCATGGAGATGCTGGACAAAGGGATGGTTCATGTCCTGGGCAGGACAGATCTGGGCTGTGGGACAGTTTATCACACTACTCAGAATGAAACACAATTTAAAACTTATGAATTGTTTATTTCTGGAATTTTTGGACTATAGGTAATAAACTGTGGAAAGCAAAGCCATGTATGGGGGGGGCTACTGTACAGCAAAATTATACAGTATTCATAGATGCAGCAAGAAAATCTTGTTTAAATAGTAAAGGTATAAATATCAAAATGAATTTGGTGGTTTGGATTTGTAGTCAAAGGCCTAAAATTATCAGTTTACTCCTTCTTATTTAATTCTTATTCTCATAGTTTCGTGGCATGCTGACTTTAAACATCAAATATAGTCTTTCTTTGCCTAGTTTTCCTCTGTACCTTTATAATGGCACTAGTTACAAACTACCAATTTTGAAATTTTTATATGTATTTGTATTCCTCATTACATTTTGAATCTCTGGAATTCAGAATAATGTCTTAGCTCTGTGGCCATCAAGTTATTTAACACAGTGTTTTGAACAGAATAGGCACTCACACGTAGTAGAATCAACCTAATTTCTTAAATGGCTACACCATGTAAGAGCTACACTGCTGGTTTTTATGAACAGTTAATGTTAATTTCATACATTTTATTCTTCAATTAAGTAATACCAAATAAGTATTTCATGGTGTAATGTTATGCATAATGACATTGTTCAGATTTAAAGCCTATTGTCTATTGATCATTTGTATTAATGTATATAGGGAATTATTTAAAGTGCTCAATACTGGTGTAAAGCCATTTGAAAAAGAAGTAAAACTGCAAATTAAACTGGGTCTAGAAATCTGCCCTTTTTCTAACTCCCAAAACTGCCATAGCACCACATGTTTTGCCCAATGATTTTGCCATGTTTGTCTGTCTTCTCTCCAACTGCATCAACTGTGCCATCTGGATGCAAATGGACAAATCCTCCCATAAGCCTGTTTCAGAATTGAAGACCATTTACCTTCCTAAAATTCCAGCTTTCTACAGCCCACTAAAGAGGAAAATATAACAAGAAACACCAATATGAAAAGACAACGAGAAGGGAATTACTAAGAAACACCCCTTACTGTACATTATATACTGTTTTGTTTTAACACATCAGATAGCTATTTGAACACTGTTTGTACCAAATAATTTAAGACCCAAAGTAAAACTTATTGTTTCCTTCCTGTTACATGCTAGCTTTTGCCCTGAGGATATAAAGGAAAGAAACAACTGTTGATTTCAGTAGTGTCATGCTTTCCTCAATCATCATAAAGCAAAGTTCTTCAAGAAATGTGTGGACACAACACTCACTTGCTAAGATGATACTGTTATCCCTGGCATACAGTTCTCTGGATTGAGCGTCGGCCTGCGAGCTAAGTGTCGCTGGTTCGATCTTCCAGTCAGGGCACATCAGAGAAGGAAAACTCTGACTCCAAAAAACCTCCGCTGCCTTGCGGCATACCTCTTCAGGGGAAAGGCTAAGGGAGTAAACCCAGACAGAAAATCCGGAGCCGGAGTCCCTAAGGCGGTTTGACGTTGTAGTCAACACCGGCAACTCCTGCGGCGCACCTGAAGCCAAGCTGTATTGACTCCGTCTTTCCCTTGGACCCTTCAGCTGCGAAGAGAGGGGGGGTCTGCTGCATGGGCAACAGCAGACCCTCCATATCACCCTGCCCAGGCTTTGTAGCTTCAGCTTCACTGGAGAGGACACTCCAGCGTCATCGCAAGATGTCGATTCAACACGGGAGGAGACAGATACCGTGTCACTCCCGAGTCGGACTGCACAGCCATTCTCGGCGGTGCAGATAGACTCTTAAGAAGCTACACCATCGTCTCTCGAGACGGACGGCTGCCGACGACAGTTCTCTGACAGTTTTGCCATCATCTTTCCATTGATCAAGCCATCTCTGGAAAGAAAAGTGCACTGAGTATATTCTGGCTTTATATTTACACTAACCATGGACAATTATCTATCCAAGCCAGAAATAAATGGATAATGGAAACTGAAAAAAAGCCATAGGCATCTAGTTCTTAAAAACAGAGTAGAAAAGGGAAAAGGAAATGTTTAAAATGACTATGAGAGTGAATGGGGGGTTGGGGTAGGAGAAGCTACTAACAGGTAAGGATGAAATGCTTTTCCTTAATCCACAGGTTCATTATTCAATCAGCCTGCTTAGGTCACACATTTTACATCCAATGAACCAATTATTTTATCCTGTTCTTTGGCCACCAATTAGAGCTCAAACTGTTTCAAGTTATTTTTGTAAATAGCTATTATTGATTCCATAAGAAAAGAGGCAGGAGGATGTTGAAAGAAAGAGCAAAGCTATCACCACTATTGGGAAAATAACCTAAAAACCAAGGTCTGATGAAAGTGGGTCAGCGATGTCATTTCTCTGTAAAAAGCCACATGCAACATTTATTTTGTAAAATTTTTAACCTAATTTGGGACCTAGTCCAATAGCAATAAGTTTCCTTAACAGACTTTCATTCTCTTTATGAATATGAGAAAAAGAAATTATATTGTACAAATCTATCTAAATTTTCCAAGAAATATTTAAATTTGTATCATCAGAAATAATGATAAATATAATGGATATCTTTCTATATAGAAGAAGCAGTACCTAAAATTAATGATCAAAAAGTTACCAACAAAGATAGAGGTGTAGACAGACACACTGCATCTCCCTTCACAACTAAGAAGGAATACAACTACCTCAAAATTAGAAACAACCAGAAGTTCCAGAAAATCAAACTGCATGGAAGTCCAACAAACAAAGATATAAAGAAGAAATACTAATCCAGACAGGTAGGAGGGGTGGAGCCAGGGTGGAGAGGATGCGGTGTGGTGGCAGCAGCAGTGACAGCAGCAGCAGCGGCAGCAGTGGCAGGCCAGCAGAAAGCACAATTACATGTTTTTAAAAATCAGGAGGGGCACGTGGGGAGCATTCCCAGCTCCTCACTGGACCTCGCAGCTCTACGGTCAAGCACCAGGGAAAATCAAGCCTCATTGCTTCTGACTTCAAACCAGTGGGGGTTGGGGTGGAGGAAGAAACTGCCAGTCTCTCAGCAGAGTCTGCTTGTTTAAAGGACCCCCACGGTCCTAGAACATTCGCAGACTCACCCACTCTGGGAACGACAGCCAGGGCAGCAACTAGAGGGGGGCCAGTCCAGTGCAGAAGTGGGAGAGGTGCTTGGAAAAGGGGCGGGTGCTGGGCAAGTGGCATTGTTCCCTCTCGTACTCCTCCCCCACATATAGCGCCACAACATGGTGAATCGGGTTGCCCTGTACTGATGAATCCCTAAGGCTACACTCCTTACAATGTAACAGAGGCGACAGATCTATCTGGGATGCAGAGGCAAAGAAACACGCGAGCCTGTCAGAATGAGGAGACAGAGAAGTATGGCTCAAAAGGGGAAACAGATCAAGGTTCAAGTGGGAGAACTAAGCAACAAGGAGATAGACAACCTAACAAATGCAAAATTCAAAACACTGATGATAAAGATGCTCACAGGCTTGACAGATTTGCTTGAGTATGACAGACACATAAGAGAAGAAGTGAAGGCTATGCCAAGTGAAGTGAAGGAAAATGCACACAAAACCAATGGTTAATGGAAGGAAACCGGAGTTCAAATCAATGATTTGGAACATAAGGAAGAAAAAAACAGTCAACCAATACAGAATAAGGAAGCAAGAATTGAAAAAAATGAGGAAAACTTCCCAAATTTTGCAAAGGAAATGGACATACAAGTCTGGGAAGCACGGAGGATCCTGGGCGAGCTGGACCCAGAGGGGACCACACCAGAATGCATCATGACTGAGATGCCAAAGGTGATAGATAAAGACAGAGTCCTGGGGGCAGCAATAGAGAGGTGGAGAGTTACTTACAGGGGGTTGCCTATAGGACTATCAGCTGATTTCTCAGAGGACACTTTGCAGGCAGGAAGGGACTGGTAAGCAGTATTCAGTGTGATGAAAAGCAAGCTACAACCAAGATGACTCTGTCCAGCAATGTTATCATTTGGGATGGAAGGACAGATGAAGTGCTTCCAAGACAAGGTAAAGCTAAAGGGATTCATCATCACTAAGCCATCATTATATGAAATGTCAAAGAGACTTACTTAAGAAAAAGATCAAAACTATGAACACTAAAATGACAACAAACTCACAACTATCAACAATTGAATTTAAAAAATAAAAACAAAATTCAATAAGCAAACCAGAATAGGAACAGAATAATAGGTATGGGGATCATTTGGAGGGTTATCAGCTGGGAGGGAGGAGGGGGAATAATGGGGGAAAGGTGCAGGGACTAAGAAGCATAATCGGTTGGTACAAAATAGACAGGGGGATGTTAAGAATAATATAGGAAAAGGGTGAAGCCAAAGAACTTATATGCATGACCCATGGATATGAACTAAGGGGGGTGGTATTGCTGGATGGAAGAGGAGTACTGGGCAGAGGGGAGAGAAGGGGGGAAAATTGGAACTACTGTAACAACATAATCAAAAAATATACTTTAAAAAAGTTACCAACAAAGCACTAATAACCAGGAATAATCAAATAAGCTATCCATTTCTCCAGAACTTAGAACTGGCTAATGTGAAATGAATTTGTTCCATGTAAAAGGACACCTACAAACCTGTAACAGAAGTTATATCCATGGTCAGTTGTGGGATCCCTGATTATAACATTGTCAAAACACAAATTAAAGAAAGGAAAATGTGGTGTGAATACTCATACATATCTGAACTATTTCCAAAATACTTTCTATTTCTAAAATAGATACCTAGGAGGTTACAAAGTTCGTGTATATGTTTTAAGCTAGAAAATGAACAGTCATTCAGAAATTCTATCCAAGCATACAGACTGAGCTGGTACACATGAAGCCAATAATTTTTAAATGTTTAATATACATTAACTTTCAAACTGGAATTGTTTAAAATATCATTTAATTTTATTTATAGATAAAATTGAATTAACTAGTTATAGTGGTTTTAGCTATTCAAAGAGCCAGCTCAAAATATAAGCTCCTCTAAATGTCCTTCTCTTGATGAGTTAACACCAACTACCGAATAAAGCATTTTTTCAAGGCTTGTTTTTTGTTTTTGTTTTTGTTTTTTTGAGAGAGAGACAGGAAGTAAGAGAGAGAAAATAGTATGATCATATGCACCCAGACTGAGGACTGAACCCACAACCTAAGCATGTGCCCTGACTGGAAATCAACCCAACAACTTTTCTATTACAAGACAACACTCCAGCCAACTGATCCCCAGCAGCCAGGGGGAATAAAGCCCTTTAACAAAGCATATAAGGGCCTTCAATGCCTGGTCTCTGCTTACATTTCAACTTTATCCCTCATCACAAACTACTGTCATTGAGCAGTGCCAAACTGCTCATATTCCCTGGGTCAGTGTTCTCCAACTTGAGCATGCATCAGAAACACCAGGAGGGATTATAAAAACAGAGACCACTAAGACCAATGCTGAATTTCTGATTCAGTAGGCCTGGTATAGGCAGCCTAAGGTGACTGAATGCTGATCCAAGTTGTCCCAGACAGTGGGGTTTCCCAGGATACAGGATCTTCAAGTGCTAAAACCACAACAACCCCAAGCAAAACAAAATAACTGTTCATCATAGAAAAAAACTCAAAATCTGAATTTTTAACAAGACTGACAATGCTGATGATGCAGGAATTACACTCTGAAAACCACTGCCAGAGATTATTAATATTCATGAATCTATGCCTCTATACATGCTGTTCCCCCTATGTATAACATCATCCCTCAAAATACTTAATTTCATTTTATTTGTGTCACCAAAAAATATGAATTACTTGTCTCCTTTAAGAAAATAGAAAATGTTATCAGAATTCTGAAATGAGTTTTATGAGCTACTGAGTCATCTATAAAGAAAACTCTTAGAGGTATTGATTTTAAAATGTTTTAATTTAATAGGTTTAATTAGTAATCAGTTTTAATAATTTATATAAAATATATTATCTACTTATTTTAAAACACCTTTTCCCATATATAAGAAAAACCCAGAACTGGATGTAGAACTAGAAAAGATGAGGTTCTGACAGAAGACAGGCTGTCCCTGGGAGGATTAGGCAAGAAGAATGGGAATCAAAGAATTATATAAAGATCTATTTAATGTAATACCTTCTTACAAATTACATATATACTTTGTATTATTCAACATATTATTTACCCCTTAACATGGCATTTATTTTTTATTGGACTGGGTTTTTTTTAATGAACAAAAAAGGTACTAAAACTATATACAACTCCAGGACCTTTTTTCTTTAAAAAAAGAAATTAATTAGCCTGGTCTATACATTTTCAATCTTTTTCTATGCCTAGATATAGCATACCCATATGTAATCAAATTGGGGTCTTAATATGTAAAGCATTGGTGTTCTGCTGTGGTAGAGACAAGACTGTGTGCTCACTACACTGTTTTCTCTTTCTGCTTATACAAGAAGATTACATTTCCTAGCCTCCCCTAAAATTAGGTTGAAGGCCATATAATTCATTGCTTCATAATGGAATGTGAACAAAAATAGTGTGTCAGTTGCAGGCTTAGCCCTTAAATACATCCCCGACAATCCTCTAGCCAATACACTTTCTGTGATGACTTTGGAAGCAAAGTGCAGCCAAACAGTGGTTAGAGCCTGATTTGTGATTCACCGCTTAAAGAATAACTGGCTGGAAGACTTTCCAACTCACATCAGACAGGTGTGTAAAAAATAAATAAATATGCTGTGTAGACACCTCAGTTTTGGGGGTGGTTTATTACAGAAGCTACTGAGTATTAATTACCCAAAATGTATGGCTGCTTGGTTCACTTGACATTGTACATCAGCATTTACCTGTTTTTCCTAAATATTCTGACAACGTAACTTTTAAAGTTGTATAGAATTTCAGAGTATGGATTTACTGTATATAATACATTTCCTTTTGCAAGACAGAGGCTTTTATTATTATGCATAGTATAGTCATAATTTTGAGCATGTATTATATATATAAATTTCTCAATATTTTTGGATAGCTTTCCAGAAATGTAATCATTGTGTCAAATTAAGTATTATTTTCAGATAATACTTAGTAACAATAATCACTAATATTGCATTATTTGCCCATAATTCATTCTTCCCCTCTGCACCTCACTGACTCTAATCTTGGCCATTTGATTTGATTTAGCCAGGGGAAAGTGGGTAGAAATGACCATATAGCTGGTTCCAGTTAAGGTCTTCGACCATTAGAAGTGCAGGTCTCAGGTAGCATTTCTCAACCTGAATTCAGATAAGAAGACATGTCAAACATACACAACCCCACGTCAGAGCCAGGAACCCAGCAAACCACAACCAAGAACTGACAAGAGACAATGTAAACATGAAATAAATATTATTGTAATTAATACCAAAAAAAGCCCAGCCATAATTAAGGGTCTGTTCATAAAAGTATCCAGCCATGTGATATGAAAAATAGAGAGACATTTATTGAAGAAGATACAAGATACAAGAAACACTGTACACAGGACAATGACCCCAAGTCCCCTTTAAAATAGGCATCTTGGGACCTCACAGAGTTCTCCCAATTGCCATCAGCTGCCCTATCATATTTTCCTGAATCTCATCAACCATCTGAAATCTCTTCCCTTTCAAAGGTTATTTTAATTTTCAGAAAAGCCAGAAGTTGCAAGGCACCTAATCTGGGATGTAGGGGGACTGAGTCAGCTGGGTGATCTAATATTTCACCAAAAACTCTGCAAGAGATGTGATGCATGAGCAGGTATATTGTCATGATGAAGTGGCCAATCACCACTTTCCTATAGCTGTGGCCTTCTGAATCATCTAAATAGTTTCTATGGAGGAATGTTCAAGCGTAATGCAAAATTTGATGCAGATTCAATGCTCTACTTGTTCAGTCATTGGAATACAACAACTACACAGTACACATGCTCACTCAGTGGTGTCTACCACCCCCACTGACTAGCACAGTGAAGTCATCATTGTTCATGCATGCTGCTTCTAGTCCACTCTCCTTGTGTTTTTTAAGTTTATACTGGTCAACTTTATATGAGCAAAATTCAGTAATATGGAAAATCAATAACACAAAGATTGTCAACATCCCATCCCGCACACAAACACATACACTCTCATACTTTAGAAAGTACATAACACATGTCAAAACAATTCATGGATCGAAGGATAAATTATTTTAAATTGTTAAATATTTGTATTTAAATCTGGATGAAAGTGATATATATTTTTCACCATCCCATTTCTGTACACACATATATAACCATATATTTGTACATAAAAATATATGTTTCTATATATCAATATATATATATACACACAAATAAGATGGTGGAAAGTGAGAGAGAAAGAATTAGAAATGTAGAACAAACAGGATAAGTTTAGAGTTCTCACACCTGATTAATACTTTTCCACAAATACACAAAAAAGAAAATTGAAGGGACAATTAGAAAATTTCTTACTACTGAACAACATGGTCTAATTAAATTGTCTAGTGGTCAGATTAAATGGTCTAAGTTCCCAGAACAATAAAAGAAAAAGGCCCACACCAAGGCACACTCCAGTGAATATCCATAATAATAGAGATATAAAAATTATATATGTCTCAGAAACATTTAAAAGTTTAACAAAATGACCAGTAATCATGTGCACCCACTCCCAAGAAGCTGCTGATTAATATGTTGCACTAAAGTAATAGCAGAAACTAAAGGAAAAAATACAGGAGGCTGGAGACCAGTGGCTGAACACTGGAGAAGTCCCTTTGGCCTTTCTACAGTGTTCAAGCCACTGGTCCCTGCATGATAGTGAAGAGAAATCCCTGGGAAAGAGCCCCAGAGCAGGCCTAGAGCACAAGAAGTCTACATTGAAAGGAGAAAGAGATAAAACCAATCAAATACCTGCTGTGTACGACCATTGTGAGAAGAGGTTTAAAGTTATAAAAAATAATTTTAAAAACCTGGAGAAGTTAAGAATGATAAGAAAATTGAAAACAAATTAAAAAACAGAACACCAAATCCTGTTATTAATTTTAGGAAGAAAAAAGATTGCAAAACAGTAAATGTAATCACAGTATACTACATAGCACTTCTGTGAATAATTCTTATATATCCTATAATAAAGCAAATATTATTGATCTAAAGCAAAGAGGTGACATTGACTCTATTAAGGGGATATAGGGAGAGGAAGGACATGGGAGCAAATTGCAATCTTTCACGTAGGTAGTAGATAATTCAGTATTAGATAATAGTTTAACTGAAATATCAAGAAATGAAAATATGTCAATTAGAAATAAAGAGATAAACACCAAAGGAAACTATTTAAAAAGTGAAAAACATTGTCTTTGTGGAGTGTGAATTAGAGATAGGGGTGGTGGGATCTGGATGTTTCTTTTATTATAATCCTTGGTGACGCTTTAGGCAAAATACATGTGGTACCCTGTGTGATGCTACAAAATCAATACTTAGATAGAATATATATGCTTAAGTGTATGTATTAGTAAAAACATGAAAATTAATGAGCTAAGCACGCAACAAAAAGATTTAGGAGGAAAACACAGTTAAGCTAAAGAAAATAAGTAACGAATAATGGAAAAATCAGAGACAAAGAAATAAAACATGGAGAGTTAAAACAAAAGCTAAATTCTTGAAATAAACAAATACAACAGATTTTACTTTTTCCATTAAAAAAGTAAATCATAAAATATACCGTTAAACTTCAAGATGTCAAAAAAAAATATTCTGAACAACTTTATGCCAATAAGCTTGACCACTTAAATGCACAAAAATCATGGATTATGAAAAATAACTCAAAAAGAAATTGAAAGTATGAGTAGACATAAAACATAACAGAAATTGAATCAGTCTTAATTTCAGAAAACCTCCCGCTTAAAGGGTTTTAAAGGTGAGTTTTACCAAAATTTTAACGTTTTATATTTTACAATAACCCACTCAAGAAAATAAAAAGTGAATAAAAACAAAACAGC
Source organism: Furipterus horrens (assembly GCF_987537825.1). Taxonomy (NCBI): domain Eukaryota; kingdom Metazoa; phylum Chordata; class Mammalia; order Chiroptera; family Furipteridae; genus Furipterus; species Furipterus horrens. The sequence continues at coordinate 49,405,541 of NW_028327177.1, forward strand.
TCATTTCTTGAAGTCATAAATCTTGATGCCAAAAATACAGGGAGTAGTATGAGAAAGAGATTTCATCAGTCCACTTCTTTTTTTTTTAAGTAGTCATAGTACTAGTAGTACTAATTGATAAGATTTATTGAGCTCTTTATACATGTCAGGCACCACTATACAGGTTTTTTGTTATTGTTTTCTAACAGCTTTATTGAGATATAATTGATATATAAAGAATTTCATGAATTTAATGTACAAAGTAACAGACAAATGCAACATTTCTCAGTATTTTTATGTTTCTTTGCTTTAAAAAAAAATATGTGCATGAATGATAAGAACACTTACCATGGCATCTGCCTTCTTAACAAATTTTGAAGTGAATGACACTCCATCATTAACAATAAGCACTATGTTATACAACAGACCTCTAGAAATTACACAAATAGCATAACTGAAACTATACCTATAGAATAACAAGGCTTCATTTCCTCCACTATAATGGTATTATAACTACTAACTTAGTCTTAAAAACAATTTTATGAAGGAGATAACATTATTAAGCCTATTTTATCAGTCAGGATTCTAAGGCATGTGTAGTTAAGTGCTTTGCCCATGACATAAACTCAGCCCATCCTCCGGAATTCTGTAATAAATGAGATCAATGCAGGCTATACATGAAGGAGAAACCTGATTCCAATGGGTCATTTGAAGACAGAGCTAAAACAATGCAAGTGCATAACTGCAACAAGGTAAAAATACTAACACAATAAAACAAGAATAAAAGAAAGAAAACTTTGGTGCTGAAGAAAAAAATATTTTTATTAACAGGTGAAATAAGTTATCTGCATAAAAAATTCAGGAGAACATACAGACAAACCTCTAGAACAAATAAATTCTTCAGAAAGATTGCAGGATAAAAAATTATGATTTACCTTCAAAAATCTATTAGGATTGTCATCTCTTAAAAATCTCATTCAAAGTAAAACCAAAATACAATGTACCTAGCAATAAATCTTTTAAAAATGTGTAATATCTGTAGTTACTAAAATTATATTACTTTTTTGAAGACTTAAATGGAACTATTAACAGGAAAAATATAATGATCATTGACAGGAAAACTCAATATCCTAAGAAAGGAAATTTCCCCAAAATAGACCTGTAAATCTAATGCTATCCTAATTATGATACTAACCAATTTTTTTCTAGGAATTTATCCATTTTGTCCAGATTGTCCACTTTGTTGACATATAGTTGTTAATATTTTCTTATAATCCTTTGTATTTCTTAGGTGTCAGTTGTTATTTCTCTTCTTTCATTTCTTATTTTATTTATTTGGATCCTTTCTCTCTTTTCTCGATGAGTCTAGTTAAAGGTTTGTCAATCTTGTTTATCTTTTCAAAGAACCAGCTCTAACCCTAACCCTAACACTAATGCTGACTTTTATCAGCACCAGGCCCAGGGGAGGGTCAGCTAAAGTCTCAAGAGTTCCCAGTGGTCTACTTAGTTGTAAAACTTAATCAACAATGTAGACTCAAGCTGTATTCAGCAGCCATGCTTAAGCTCCAGAGTGAGGTAGAGTAATTGCTGTGGGCGGGGCTGTTTCCCCTCAAGCTGATGCCACTTTGAGGGGACTGTTCTGCCTGAGAAAGATGGCTTCTGCAATATGGGGAATGACTCAGCACAGCAATCCTGGCAGCTGTTCCTTCCATACTCTCCCAGAGTCACTATCCTCAGGCTCCTCTCATGTGTCTCTAGTCCACTCAGCCCTCCCTTTGCTAGAGCCCAGGGTAAGGGGCTACAAACAAAATGCATTGGCCTTTAAGAGGCTCTCTAAGTCTCCAGCAGTCTTCTTCTGGCAGACAGAAACCCTGCTGCTTTTCACAGCTGGATGCTTTCTGAGTTCCTTTCCCAGATCTGGTGTTGCAGGCTGGGGAGCCAGCTTGGAGTTTAGACCACACACTTTTAAGGAGAAAGCTCTTGGCCACTGAAGTATCTCTCCATAATTGCAGCTGTCACCCATAGGAACCTAGCTGACCCTCTCACACCTCCTCCACACTCACTACCAGTCATGTTGTGGTGAAGTGGTTTCTCATGTTTGTCTTTGGTTATAAAGCTTCTCCCCAGCTAGTGTTTGGTTGGTTATTTAGGATGGTTTCTCTACAATTTAGTTGTAATTCAAGATTGGTCTTGGGAGGAAGTTAGTGTAGCTTCCACTTACTCCTCTGACATCTTGTGTCTCCTTAGTCAACACATTCTTCATGTCAAATAATTACCTTTTTGCTGTCATTATTGTTATTGAGAGAATATTTAAAAATCCGCTCTTAGGGAAACTTTCAATTATGCAATAGTATTGTTAACTAGAGGCACTATGTTGTACATTAGACTCCAGAATTGATTCCTCTTATACCTGAAGTTTATATCAGTTGACCAACATCTCCTCATCTTTCACATTGCTTAGACCTTAGCAACCACCAATCTACCATTTCTAGGACTTCGGATTTTTACATTCCACATAAGTGAGAATATATGTGTCTTTCTCTATCTGACTTTCTTCACTCACCAAAATGCCCTTCATTTCATTCATGTTGTTGCAAATGGCATGAGTTCCTTCCTTTTTAAGGTTTAATAGTATTCACTCTATATACAGACCACATTTCTTTATCCATTGATAGATACTTAATTGGTTTCCATATATTGGCCAGTGAGAATAATGCTGCAGTGAAGGTGGGAGCATATCAAAGTGTGAGATAGTGAATTCATATCCTTCAATTATACACTTAGGAGTTCTCTTTTTACTTTGTGCGGAACCTCCATATTGTTTTCCATAGCAACTGATGTACTGATGTACTGATGTACATCCTAACCAATGGTACATGAGGGTTTCCTACATATCCTTTCCAGCATTTATTCTCTTACCTTTTTCATGACAGGCATTCTAACAAGCCTGAGGCTTTGATTTGCATTTATTTCCCTGATGATTAGTGATGCTGAGCACCTTTCATGCACATTTTACTATCTGTAAATATCTATTCAGGTCCTCTGCCCATTGTTTTTTTTCCTATTGAATTGTAGTAATTCCTTATGTATTCTGGATATTAACCCTTTATCAGATATATGATTTGCAAATATTTTGTCCCAGTTAGTTGCCTTTTAAATGTTTACTTGGCTGTGCAGAAGCTTTAAAGTTTAATGTAGTCCCACTTCTCTATTATTGCTTTCTTGCCTTTTATTTCAGTATCATATCAAAGTCATTACCAAGGCTGATGTCAAGGAGCTTACTGCATATGTTTTCTTCTAGCAGTTTTATAGTTTTAGTTCTTAGTTGAGTTTTTTATTTATTTTGAGTTTTTAAGTATTTTTTTTCAATAATAGGTGACATATGATATTGCATTAAGTTCAGGTATACAACATAGTGGCTAGACATTTATATAACTTACAAAGTGATCACCCTGAGAAATCATGTGGCATTTGTTTTTCTCTGTCTGACTTATTTCACTCAACACAATACCATCTAGGTCTATCCACACAAATAACAAGATTCCATTCTTCTCTATGGCTGAGTTATATTCCATTGTAGATATGCATAACATCTTCTTAATTTATTCATCTACTGATGGACACTTAGGTTGCTCCCTATCTTTATTGTAAATAATGCTGCAACGAACATATGAATGCATGTGTCCTTTTAAATTAGTGGTTTGAGGTACTTTGGATAAACACCCAGAGGTTGAATTGTTAGGTCCTTCTTTGTCTCTTGTTATATAGCCTTTGTTTTAAAATCTATTTTGTTTAGGACAGTATTTATACCCTAGCTTTTTGTTCCCATTTTAATGAAATATCTTTTTCCATCCCTTTACTTTCCGTCTGTCTTTCATTCTGAAGTGTCCTGTAGACAGTATAAGTAAAGGTCATGTTTTCTTACCCATTTAGCCACTGTATGTCTTTTGATGAAAGCATTTACATTAACTTAATTGATAGACAGATATGTAGTTATAGGCCTTTTATTATTCATATTTTTATCTTTTTTTTTCTTCTTAAAGGAGCCCCTTTAACATTACTTGTAATACTGGTTTGGTGGTGACAAACTCCTTTAGCTTTTCCTTGTCTGAGGCTCTTTTGCTGTCCTTCAATTCTTAATGATAGCTTTGCTGTGTAGAGTAATCTTTAGTGTAGGTCCTTGCTTTTCATCACTTTAAATATTTCATGCCAATTCCTTCTGATCTGCAAAGTTTCCATTGAAAAATAAGTTGGAAGTCTTATTTGAGCTCTCTTGAAGGTAACTGACCACTTTTCTCTTGTTGCTTTTAAGATTCTCCTTTTGCCTTCAACATTTGGCATTTTAAATATTATGTGTCTTATTGTTGGCCTCTTTAAGTTCACCTTGTTTGAGATTTTCTGCACTTCTTAGACTTGTATGTCTATTTTCTTCCCCAGGTAAGGAAATTTTTCCATCATTATTTCTTCAAATAGGTTTTAATTCCTTTCTCTCACCCTTCTTCTTCTGGTACCCCTTTGATGAGCCTGATGCTGTCCTGGAAGCCCCTTAAACTATCTTAATTTTTTTTTCTCTTTTGCTCTAATTAGGTGTCTTCTGCTAACTTACCTTACAAATTGCTCATTCAACTCTCTGTTTAATATAATCTACTATTGATTTCCTCTAAGGTATTCGTCATTACAGTTATTGTATTCTTCACCTCTGACCAATTCTTTTTTTTGTTTTCTACCTCTTTGTTGGAATTGTCACTGAAATCATTGAGCATCCTTATAACCAGTGTTTTAAATTCTGCATAGATTGCTTGTCTCCATTTTGTTTATTTTTCTAGAGTTTTGTTCTGTTCTTTTATTTGGGACATGTTCCTTTGTCTTCTTATTTAGGCTGCCTCTCTGGGTTTGTTACTACATATTAAATATAGCTGCTTCATCTACCAGTCTTGGTAGAGTGGGCCTATGTAGTAGGTGTACTGTGAGGCCCAATGGCATAGTAATTCTGGTCACCTGAACTCAGTGCTGCAGGTTTGTCCCTTGTGTAGGTTGTGTGTGCCATTCTGGAAAGCCTTGATTGCTGTTCTCACATCAAAGGGACAGACTGACCCTCAGGCTGATTGGTTGTGAGAACCTCCCATGAGTACAGTGTAAGTGGTATTGTGCAGGGTCATTCCTATGGAGCAGGACTCTGGGGTCTTTCCTCTGAGTATGTCATTTATGGAGGTAGTTGTGTGGTACTCTGGTGTAGGCTGAAGGCAGTAACCAGTTGTGTTGGTTCTGGAGCCTATGGAGGTGCAGGCCAAGGTTAGCTGCTGCCTGTGCCCTAACAGGAGCCGGTTGGTATGAGCTACAAAGTGATATGCAGATATCTGTCATCTTTGCTGGGCTTGGAGGTGCCTGGGAGAGGCTAAGCTACAAACTGAGACTGGCTGCCACTAGTGCCATGGTCAGGACTGCTTATCAAGAAGTACAAGGCCTGGCAATGCTTGTTTGAGGTTTGCATACCTTCAAGAGATTTTAAGACAGTCTTTGACATGAGCCAAAACAGGCTATTTGTATGGAAAAGCCAATGGAGTGACTTGGGTATGCCTGCAAGTTTGGTAGGGCAGGGGTATTAAGGAATCTCCAGGGTGGGATGAATCTCCAGTGTCAGTCATATTGATGGAAACTCAGATATAGCACAGGCCTACATAAATAGGGGGAAAGCTCAGCAAAGGAACAATGTCTCTGCCAGTACTTCTGTCTAGGAGAAAGCTGAACTTCCAGCCCTTGCCCTGAAGCCAGACAATTCAGTTCCTCCCCATATGTCCCTGGTACCTTTTGAGTTACTGCCTCAGCACTGGAGTTCAGAGCAAGTGAGTCTGTCTTAGAGTAAGACCATGCAATGACCCTTTAAGAGGGATGCCTGGAATTCTGGAAGCACTATCTCAGTCAGCCAAAATCTCCACTGATTTTTACAAACAGAAGTTTTGGAGACTTCTCTGAGGCATTGGAACCCTGGGCTGAGGAGCCTGGTATTTGGCTGGGACCCCTCACTTCTCAGAGTGGACCTCTACAGTCTAGATATCCCTCCCGATTTTTAACTGCCACACATGGGTGTAGGATCAGCCTATCCAGCATCTTGACCCTTCCTACCAGTCTCATCATGACTTCTTCTGTATATCCTTTTACTATAGAACTTCTGTTCAGCTAGTCTTCAGGCAGTTCTAAATGACTGTAGTTTAGTTGTAACTTTGACATGGTTGTGGGAGGATGCAAGTACTGCATTTATATACTCCTTCATTTTGGTCAGAGCCTTGAGTTACCTTTTGTGTTTTGGGTAACATAGTGGTCCGGTTTCATTCTGTTGCATGCGGCTGTCCAGTTTTCCCAATGTCATTTATTGAAGAGACTGTCCTCTCCCCATTGTATATTCTTTGGATCTCTGTTGCACATCAATTGACTGTATACGCATGCATTTATTTCTGGGCTCTCTACTCTGTTCCATTAATCTTCATGTTTGTTTTATGCCAATGCTACACTGTTTTTATTACTATTACTTTGTAATATAGTTGAAGTCAGGAAGCATGGTGCTTCCACCTTTGTTCTTCTTCTCAATATTAATATTGTTTTGGTTATGTGGAATCTTTTGTGTTTCCACACAAGTCTTAGAACTATTTTTTTTATTTCTGTGAAATATGCTATTGATATTTTGATATGGATTGCATAGAATCTCTACATTGTTTTGGGTAGTATGGGCATTTTAACAATATTAATTCTTCCATACATGGGCATGGAATATGTTTCTATTTATTTGTGTCTTCTATTTCTTTTATCCATGTTTTACATTTTTAAGTAAAATTTCCTTGGTTAAATTATTTGTAGGTATTTTATTCTTTTTAATAAAATTATGAATAAGATTATTTTCTTAATTTCTTAATTTCTCTTTTTGAAGATTTGTTATTAGTGTATAGAAATACAACAAATTCCTGGCTACTGTGGCTCAGTGGATAGAGCGTCGGCCTGTGAGCCAAGTGTCGCTGGTTTGATTCCCAGTCAGGGCACATGATTAGGTTGCACGTCAGATCCCCAGTTGGGGGCGCAAGTGAGAGGCAAACACACAGTGATGTTTCTCTCCCTCTCTCCTTTCCCCTCTCTCTAAAAAATAAATAAACAAAAGAATCAACAAACAAATAAATAAATTATTTTTAAAAAAGAAAAGAAAAGAAGTACAACAAATTTTTGTACACTGATTTTATATCATGTAACATCATAGATTTGTTTATAAGTTTTATCAGTTTTTTGGTGGAGTTTTAAGGATTTTCTATATACATTATTGTCATCTGCAGCTACTAACAGTTTTATCTCTTCCTTTTCAATCTTGAGCCTTTTATTTCTTTTTTTTGACTAAGTGCTCTGGCTAGGACTTCCAGTACTAGGTTGAATAACATGACAAGAGTGGGCATTTTGGAGCAATCTTTCTACTAATTTAATAAATTGTTAACTGTTATATCTTCCTAGTTACTGAAAATACTTTGTATACTAAGCATTATTTCCCATAAATTAATGGATACATTTTTAAATAATTTATTCAGCAGCCTCCTCAAAAATATTAAATGATCTATACTGAATAGAGATCCTTAAGTTAGAAGGGTAAACTTACCACTACACACCAAAAAGAAAAAAGAAAAAGTAACATAATTTCAAAATGCTTTGTGGTAAGTTAAATCTCACGTATAAAGAAGCATAGCAGTTTGTAAACATGCAGTACACATACTCATACAGTGTAGTTTATAATCTTAACAGAAGTGAAGAAATCATGTTCATATGATATAGGTTACTTCAACAAATGTGCTTTTGTTTTTGTGCATTATCTCTCCAATGTTTCCTCCTCTCTTTAAAATGCTAACATGTTTGACACTTCTCCGAAGAGGACATACAGAAGGTCCATAGACACATGAAAAAATGCTCAACATCATTAGCCATCAGGGAGATGCAAATAAAAACCACAATGAGATACCATTTTACACCAGTCAGAATGGCCATCATCAACAAATCAACAAGCAACAAGTGCTGGCGAGGATGTGGAGAAACGGGAACCCTACTGCACTGTTGGTGGGAATGCAGACTGGTGCAGCCACTATGGAGAACAGTATGGAATTACCTCAAAAGATTAAAAATGGAACTGCCTTTTGAACCAGCGGCTCCACTACTAGGATTATACCCGAAGAATCTTGAAACACCAATTCAAAAGAACTTATGCACCCCTATGTTCATTGCAGCACTGTTTACAATAGCTAAGTGCTGGAAACAACCTAAGTGCCCATCTGTAGATGAGTGGATCAAAAAACTGTGGTACATTTACACAATGGAATACTATGTAGCAGAAAGAAAGAAGGAACTCCTGCCATTTGCAACAACATGGATGGAACTAGAGAGAGTTATGCTTAGTGAAATAAGCCAGGCAAAGAAAGAAAAATACCATATGATATCACCTAATACAGAAAACTAAAGAACAACACAAACAAAGGAACTAAATAGAACAAAGAGCAGAATAGCAGTCAATAGGGGGGAGGGGAGAGGGAGAGAAGGGGGATAAGTAAGGGAAGGGTTTAGTCAAAGAACCCATATAAATGACTCATGGACATGAACAACGGGGAGGGATATGATTGCGGGAGAGGGGGTGGGTTGGGTGGGGGAGAGAAATTAGGGGAAAAGGGGACAACTGTAATTGAAAAACCAAAATAAAAATAAAATAAAATAAAATAAAACCATTTCCACCTACAAAAAATAAAAAATAAAAATAAAGCGTAGAGAACACTCTAAAAAATAAAAAAATAAAATGCTAACATGTTTGAAATGTTATCATTTTTACTGAAATAACATTCTGTTAACCTAGAGATTTTTTTTTTCATCAAAACACCCTATAACAATTTATTAGAAAGCATGCGAGGTGAGGCAGGGTTCCTTCAAAGCAACCATGAGAGAAATTACGATAATTTAAAAAGGAAACAAAGTACACTGAACTTGCTGTTAACCAGGCCTTAGTCAGAACAGAATCCAAAAGCCAGGTGTAAACCTTGTATCTGCAGGCTGTACCCAGGCCCAGGAATGCCAGAAGTCTCTATTTATAAAAAGGCTCACTTGATGTGCTTGTCCTGCTGGTCAGCCAGGATTATGGCCAATGACTTGGCATCAAAGAAGAGCTCACTGATTTCCTCAACATGCTCTTTCTCAATGCTGTCCTCCCCATTGATCTGAGCAAGCAACTTGGCTGGGGTCAGCAGTTGCACCTAGTACCTCAAAGTGGTCTTGGTACCAATCTCCCCCAGGTGGTTCAGCACCTCCTCACTAATGTTGATTCCCTCTGTCTGGGCACGGATTTTAATGATCTGTTCCATTTCCTGCAGAGGGTACAACATAGTCCAGATGATCAGCACTCAGTTCAGAAGGTCAAGAGGGATGCCACGAGGAGAGGTGATATCCTCAGTGCCCCTGATGTTATTAAAAGGAGAAGAAATAAGAAAATTGTAAAACTCTTTGACTACTAGTCTATTGTAACCACCGAAATTCTCACCCGATAATTAAAACAAACAGTAATTTACCCAGTTACACAACATGTGTTTCTAAACGTCTCTGAAATCTAGACCAACTACAATGTCTTCAGTAACTTTTGATGTTCTTCACATCTTAAAACAACATCTCCTTGAGGAGACTCTGATTAAGAATTTCTGAGAGACAAATATGTAATAGTAAGAGAGAAGAAGTTTAAGACTATCTCATAAAGTATTCTTAGCATCTTGTTATTTCTTTAATTATAAAATGGACAGAAGTTAAAAATAATAGCATTTTTAAATTAAAACAAACAGCTAACTAGGGCTTAAGCTCTTCTGTTCCATGGAGAAAAAGACTTGATAGACACTGAAGCCTAGTTCTATTTTCCTATAGAACTGGCACTATGCCATGAAGCCAAATATCCAGGATGGTAGAAGGAAAGTGGACATCTATAGGAGAAATTTTTCCAGTCCTAAAACAAGGATAGTACTTTACATATAGTAGACCCAATAAATGTTGGTTGAATGAATCAAAGGGAAGTAGCAGGAAGTAAAGGAATGAATGCTAGCTACTTCTACCCCTTTCCTATTTTAACCTGCAGTAAACATAACCTGAAATTTAATTCTTCTTGCCCTGGTCATTTCTACTGCCACCAACTCCCAAAAGTCCTCTTAGATATCTAAGTATCTGTTGATTTTTAAAATAAAGGGATGAAGAGGACCTAAAGGAAGTTGGTTAACAGAGAATTTTTTACTGCTAAATACTATTCCATGTGTAAATGTACCACAGCTTTTTTATCCACTCATCTACTGATGGGCACTTAGGCTGTTTTCAGATCTTGGCTGTTGTAGATAATGCTGTTATGAATAGAGAGGTGCATGAATTCTTTTGAATTGGTGTTTTGGGATTCTTAGGATGTATTCCCAGAAGTGGGATTGCTGGGTCAAAAGGCAAAGAGGGAAAAGGTGGGGACAAGTGTAATAGTGTAAACAATTTTAAAAAATAGAATTTTTTTGTTTCCCTCTTAAAATGTCTGTAAGAAAATGTGAAAAATAAAAGAAAGTAGTTGAATTTTACAAAACAATATATTCAATTGGTATTGAAAATGTAATTTAAAAAATTATAACTATCTATTGATAATTTATTGTCAAATATGCACTGCTTTCCCATTCATGAACAGTCTCATGTAACCCTAACAATAATCCTATGGAGTATTACTCTCATTTTATAAGGTATGAACTTTGGCTCAGAGAGGTTAAATGATTTGTTCAAAATCAAAAAGTCAGCAAATGACAGGGCCTGGATTCAAATCTATGTAGCCAGCTTATATTCTCTACACTATGTCACAGAGATGATGTCTCAGTTACTGACACACTCCATTTAGTGCATACACTAGAAAAACCAGAATTTGGAGGGGAAATAAAAACAAGACTTGAACTCTCAACGAGAATCAGGAACAAAATGCTGTCCCAAACTTTTTAGGATTTAAATTCATCTTGCTAGCTTTTTTGGTAGACTCAAAAGGAGGCACTCTATGTGGGTCATCTTTATATTTACTATAGCAAATAATCAATACAGCACTTTGTATGTGTTAGATCCACCAGAAGTATTTACCAAATGAATTAATTGGTTTGTGCTTGGGCACATTAACATGTCCTTTTATGTTGTGCTGAAGTATTGTCTAACACTCCTCCTGCCTGAGAGTCATCTGACTCCCTGCAGAGTACAGTGCTATTTGACTTTGTCTTTATCATGGAATAGAGCACAGACTCTGTAAAAGTAGCTGTCAATTGACAGAAAAATAAGATGCAAAAGATTTAAACCTGATCAAAATTAAATGAATATTGTCCAAGAAGACAACCTCAAAGTTATGTTTTATTATCTTAGCACATTAGTTATATTTTAAATTTATCATGCAGCACTTTGTTTTCACTGATTTTAAATATATATTTTTCAGTGCCATGTAACCTCTTTTGAATAAGCTTTGTCACCCTGCTAATTCCCTCATTACTTTTTAAATACACGTTCACTCTACGTTGGTATAAGAACTTTGTTCCTAACATTTTGAGAAGTATTTTTGATACATTTTAGAAAAAGAGTTCATCATTTTGTATGATTTTTTTTTGTTGTTGTTTTTATAATTTTTGTGCTACAGGCACATTAATACTTATCTTTTATTAAAATATTTTGTTAATATTACGGCTACTTCATACACTAGCAAAAATAAATTGATTGGGAAGATGTGGGTCACCTCACAGAACTGATGGGAAAACTGGGGAAGAAACATGAACAAAATGGCAATAGAAAATACAGCTGTGACTTTGCTGCCAAGACAGTCTCTGTAACGTACCTCTCTTGGCACTACTGTTAGTACCAACAGTAGCATGCTGGAATGCTTCCACATCTTCCACATGCCACATTATAAATCCAAAACCCCCACAATATTTATGCATTGATTTTTCTAGAACTATGGGCAGAATATGTACTTGGACAAGCTTATCATTTTAAATAAAAATACATCTATTTTAAATTTAAAGAATATTTGGGAAAACTATTTAATTTCAGATAGTCAATACCTAAAGATAAGTAAGTCTCTTAAAAGTTTTACACAATTATTTTCTAGACTTTTTACAGGCTTTCATATGAGTATAATGAAATCAGACCTTGCATATCTACCTATGGAAGAAAGTTACCTGGGCCAAGCCCATCATGTCCTATGATAATCTTGTACAAATCCCCAAGGTACACCACTTTTAGGGAGAAGGTGTCAGTCTGTAATAAATCAAACAAGTAAAGTTATATCTAGACTATGAGTCTGATTTCTAAAAAGACTATAATTAAGATACAGTAAAAATTGTGAAAAGAATTAGGTTCATTCAGTAAATATGCAAATCTGTCTATATTAAGTAAGTAAAGGTAAAACAATATTAATTTATAGAACACCATAGATAACAAGTTTTCTAATATACCCCACTCCTCTTAACAGCTAATTTTTCATCATAAAGTATACATTTTGGGACTTCTACAAATATATTTTCAAATAATAACAATATAAATATAATAATTGTAAAGTATTCTAAAACTTTCCATTCATTTCAATACAACTAACAGTTTACTGCCTTCAGATGGAATTGTTCAGCAATGTTTATGTGTCATTCACAAATATAATGTTTCTAAAGTAATTTTATAAGATTGATGCAATATTATTGAAATTTTATAACACGTTTTTGCAGTCCCTATGTGCTGCTATGTTTAAAATATTTGTTATCCTTAAAAGTCACTCAGTGAGAAAAATATCCATCATATAGATAAGAAGAAAATAAAACTAGGATTAGAGCTCAGTTCCTCTGATATGTAATAATACTACTTTTCTTTATAACTCTTCTACCTCTGTATAAGTAGAATATAAAGAATATAAATAACAGTAAAGCCATTAACATTGATTTCCAAAAACTACTCTCTGTGCCTGCTACAGGTTAATAGGTAACATTGTCATCTCTTTATCCATGAAACAGATCTGCTAGAAAAGGAGGAATGTCTATATAATAACGGAAAATACTGGCAGAGAAAACTATTAGTTATAATATGATAATTGATGTAGGGAATGTTAGCAAAAGAGAGAAAAAATAATGAAAATATTTTGACATACTCACTTAAATGCTATGTGAGTCATCAAAAAAAGCTGAGATTACTAAAATATAATAATGGGGCCTCTATGCTTTACTAAGTTAAAAAATAACTATAACTTGAATATTAATATTAGTAAAAAAATAATATAATGTATTCAGTTTCTACATTTGACAATGAAAGTTGATATATATGACAATCCTCATTTAATGATATAAAGTTTCATTTAAAATTTAGACAATGGGAAATGACTTTATCAATATGCTGGACTAGGCAGACCTCACTCTCCTATGGAGACACCATTTAACAACAATAAGTGGACTAGAATACTTCTGTGGAAACAGTAGACACCAGAAGGAAAGCTGCAGCACCAAGTCCAATGCATAATAAAGAAGAAACTCCACTAAAAGGGGTAAGAAAGTTTGTGACATTTTGAGTGTCTGTGGTCCTCCCACAACTTTACATATAGAGAAAAGCTTCTATACCACAGATCCTATCTTAGGACAGAAAAAGAAAAATAGATCATGTAATGCAAAATGCTCACTTCTCTGCGGGCTGTTGGGGGAACTGATTTCTCTCTCATTTAAGTTGGAATACTAGTAATAATGGCAGCATAATTTGGAAGATAAAAGAGAAGAGAGTACTGTGGCATGTTAGAGCTACAGAGATTCTTCAGTACAGCAGGCAGACATGGCAGGGCTAGAGGGTGAAACAGATTATGGGCATTGGAGAAGAAATAGCAACAAGTGGCTAAAAGAAATTGAGGCAGTTAAAAGCACATATACAAGTTCAGAGAAGACACATAGCCAGAAACTCTAACCACATCCATTGGTGAAGGTCTTCCCCAGCACAGACCAAATCCCAACAAAATATCACAAGGCCTATAAAGGAACAAAATAAAGCTCCAGAAATCAATCTTAAATAAATACAGGTCTCTGACATTCCTGTAAAATGCTAAAACAAATACCTTAAATATGGTCAATAAACTGAGAGATAACACAGAAAATCAGCTAAAGTAAATCAGGAAACAGATGCATGTGATGCATGAACAAAATGAGAATATCAACAACAACAAATACACACACACACACACACACACACAAATATATATTTGTTTGGAAAACAATATACATATATATTGTTTGGAAAGCACCAAACAAAATCTGGAGTTGATAAACCCAGTAAGTGAATTGACAAATCCATTAAATTATTTCAATAGCAGACTTGATCAGGCAGAATAAATAAAGCAAACTTGAAAATAGATCATTTGAAATCATCAAAATGGGGAAAAAAGAAAAAAAGAATAAAGAGAAGTGGAAAGCCTAAGGGACTTATAAAAATGGAACAGACTATACATATGAGAGTCAGAGAAGAATAAAAGAGATAAAGGGACAGAAGGATTGTTAAAGAAATAATGAATGAAAATTTACAAATCTGGTGAGAGGTGTAGACATTCAATTTCATGAAGCTTGTAAGCCCCTAGATTCAACTCAAAGAGAGCTTCTCCAAGATATATTATAAAGCATTTTTCAAGACCAGCATGACCCTAATACCAAAGTCAGAAAAGGATACTACAAGAAAAAAACCAGGACATGTTACAATCAAATAGTTAAAAGTTAAAGATAAAGAGACAATTTTGAAAGCAAAAAGATAAAAGTGACTCATCATGTACTGTATTAATGAGCTTCTATAAGTTTGTGAGTGGATTCCTGAGCAAAATCATGCAGACTAGAAAGCAATGGGATAGTATGTTAAAATTGCGGAAAGAGAAACCTGTCAACTAAGAATTCTATTTCAGATGTACTGTCCTTCAAAAACGGGAACATGTTATGACTTTTTCAGATAAAAAAAAAAAGCTGAAAGAATACAATAACACTATATTATCCTACCAGAAATGTTAAAGGGAGCTCTTCAATCTGAAAAAAAGGAGAGTAGCTAGCAACACAAAGCCATATAAAAATAAAATTTCCTAATGGACAAATACAGTAACTTGTATTATTATACTTTTGATGCATAAGTCCATTTTTAATTCTTGTATTAAAGAAAAAAGTATTAAAACTATTTTAATAGGGATACAACATACAGAAGATATACTTTTGACATCAATAACAAAGTAATAAGCATGAGCTGTTAAAAAGTAGAGTTTTCATATTGAAGTTTGATTTAAGTTATCATTTAAAAATTGATTGTTAAAACTTTAAAAATGTTTTATTAACCACAAATAGTAATCATAAAGAACATATATGTAGAATATACACAAAAAGAAAGAACCTCTCAAATATATGAAACAACCATTAACAGAACTCAAGGGAGAAATAGATAGTAATGTTGCTATAGATGATCAGTCAGAGCACCCAAGAGTCTCTCCCATTAGCCAAGATGGCACAAGGGGAGGTTCTTACACTGAGTGCATGCAAAGCAAGAAAGATTAATGGATAGGGTCCAGCACACCAAAACCTAGAAAAATCCATGAACAGGATCCAAGCACACCAAAAACTGACAAAATAATTGGGTAGAAAAGAAGCCCTTCATTTCCCAACTCTATTAGAACCAAGGGCTTGAGGAGGAAAGGGAAATGGTCTTTGAGACAGGAGTCTAAAACTGTCCCAGGTCATAGCACCTGAATAAGCCTCTTTCCTTTTGCACCAGCACCTGTCTCACAAATTTGGTTTTCATTGTAGCAGGCAGCCAAACTGGCATTTTGGTAACAGTAACATAATAATAGTAGGATATGTCAACACCCCACTTTCAACATGGATGCTAGACCTAGACAGAAGATCCAATAAGGAAACAGAGGACTTGAACAACACTATCAGACAACAGAACCTAACAGACATAAAACTTCACCCAAAAATACAGTAAATATACATTCTCTGAAGAGCACATGGAATGCTTTCCAGGTTGATCACAGGTTATATCACAAAACAAATCAACTATAATTTTAAGTGTATTAAAATAAGCTAAGTATCTTTTATAACAACAATGGGATAAAAAACAGAACCTAATGAAACAAACAAACAAGCAAAGCAGAACCAGTGACATGGAAATAAGGAACAAACTGACAGCGACCAGAGGGAAGGGGGAGGGGGGGGGAGGGGGATTTTAGGGGTAAGAAGGGAAAGCTCTAAACAAGTATAAAAGACCCGTGTACATGAACAACAGGGTGGGGATTGACTATGGGAGCAAGGAGCAGGGGACAGGGGAGAGCAATGGGGGGAAAATTAGGACAACTGTAACTAACTGTACAACAATAAAATTTAAAAGTATTGAGAAGAATAAAAAGTAGCTGAAGAAAAACTGGAAAATCCAAAACACACAGAAAGTGAATAACACACTATTAAGCAAGCACTGGGTTGAAAAACAATCACAAAAGAAATTAGAAAATATCTAGAGACAAATGAAAACACAACATAACAAAACTTATGAGATACAGTCAAAGCATTACTAAGAGGAAAGCTTATATCTATTAAGTACTTACATTAAAAAAGAATAAATACCTCAAATCAAAAAACTAAATTCACAAATAAAGGAACTGAAAGAGAACAAACTAAACCAAAAGTTGGCAGAAAAAAATATAATAAAAATTAATCAGATATCAACAAAATAGAGAATAGAAAATGATAAAAATTAAGGAAACTAAGAGTTGGTTTTTTTAAAAGATCAACAAAACTGACAAACTCTTAGCTAGATTAACTAAGATAAAGAAGACTCAAATAACTAATATCAGAAATGAAATAGGAAACATTACAATTGATGTATATAAATAAAAAACATGATAAATTCTGTGAACAATTGTATGCCAAAAAATTGGACAATTGAGAAGAAATAGATAAATTCCTAGAAATACACAACCTACCAAGAAAGAAACATGAAGAAACAGAAAATCAGAAGAGACATATTAGTAAGTAAGGAAACTGGAACAGTAATCAAAATTCTCCCAGCAAATAAATGTCCCCTACCAGGTAACTTGCTGGAAAATTATACCAAACATTTTTTTAAAGAATTAATACCAATGATCCTCAAACTCTTCCAAAATATAGAAAAAAGGAACACTTACAAGCTCATTCAATGAAGCCAGCATTACTCTTCCACAAAAGACAGACAAGACGACAAAATTATATACCAATATCTTTGATAAACATTGATGCAAAATCCTCAACAAAACACCAGGAAACCAAATTAAGCAATACAGTAAAGGGATTGTAGCCCTGTCCAGGTGGCGCAGTTGGTTGGAACATCATCCCATACACCAAGAAGCGGAGGGTACAATCCCCACTCAGACCACATACTTATGTTGCACGTTCAGTCCCCAGTCAGGGTGCATATGAGAGGAAACTGATCGATGTTTCTTTCTCACATCAATCTCTCTATCACATCTCTCACTCTCTCTCTTTCCCACCACCCCTTCTTTTCTCTCTGAAATCAATAAACATATCCTCAGATGAGGTTTAAGAAAAGGATTTTATACTATGACAAAGTACAATTAATTCCTGGAATGAAAGAATAGTTCAACATATGAAAAAAAAATTGATGTGATAAACCATTATAAAGAATGAAGTACAAAATCCAGACGAGTGTCCTAATTGATGCAGAAAAAATGTTTCACAAGTTTCAGTACACTTTCATGAAAAACACACTGAAAAACCTAGGATAAGAAATAAATTACTTCCATTTAATAAATGCCAGCTATGAAAAGTCCAGAACTGACATTATATTCAATGGTGAAAGACTGAAAGCTTTCCTATAATCAGCAACAAGATAGAAATGCCCACCTTCATCCTCACTCTTTCTATTCAATATATAACTAAGAAGTTCTAGCCAGAGGAATTAGGCAAGAAAAAAAATCTTTCAAAGTGGAGAAGAAGAAGTAAAATTATCTCTTCAAGATAACATGATATTCTCTGTAAAGACCCTACAGATTTCTGTCTGTCTGTCTGTCTGTCTGTCTCTCTCTCTCTCACACACACACATACACACACACAAACCTATTAAAACTAATAATAAATCCAGCAAAAATGAAGATACAAAATCAACACACAAAAATCAGGTGTGCTCCCTTCAATTGCAAGCTATCATTAATGTAAGTTTAGGTTTCCAAGTTGATGCTTTTGCTAAAAGAATACCTCAGTTAACATATCGGGTCCTCCAGAATACATAACACAAGAGACTAACCAGAATCCTGCTGGAAAGTGTAGCCAGGTGGAAAATGAACATCTGTTGTTGTCTGGGAAGTCAAAACTGAAATTGAAGAGTGTTGCTTTGTTTACTTAAAAAAGCAACTTTATACATTAACAATGACCAATGTCAAAAGGAAATTAAGAAATTAATTTCATTTATAATGGCATCAAAAAGAATACAAAACTTAGGAATAAACCTAACCAAGGACTTGAAAGACCTGTATATTTATAACTCAAAACATAGCTGAAAGAAATGAAAGCAGACAAAAATAAATAGAAAGACATCCTGTGCTCATGGATTGGTAGCCTTAGTATTGTTAACATGTCAATACTACCAAAGCAATCTACAGATTCAACACAATTCTTATCAAAATCACAATTGCATTTTTGTATACATGGAAAAAATCCACATGGAATCTCAAGGAATGAGGAACAGTAGAAACAATCTTAAAAAAGGAAATATGGATGTTTCTCATTTCCTGACTTCAAAGTGTACTACAATGCTATAGTAATCAAAATGGTATGGTACTAATAAAAAGACAGAGAAACACAAATACCAGTAGCATAGAATAAGGAACCCAGGAATAAACCTTCATCTGTATGGTCAAACAATCTTTGACAAGGCTTCAAGACCATTTAATGAAAAAAGGACAGTCTCTTCAATATAACGTTGGGAAAACTAGATATCCAACACAAAAGAATGAAGTGGGACCTTATAGCATATAGAAATATTAATGTAATAACCCAAACTAAAAACTCCTTGAAGGAAACATATGGGAAAAGCTTGAGAACACTGGATTTGACATAGATTTCTTGGATATTACACTGAAAGCATAGGCAAACTAAACAAATGGGATTAAATCAAACTTAAAAATCTTCTGTGCATCAAAGAATACAATTTAAAAAGTAAAAAGGCAACTTATAGAACTGGCGAAATTGAAAATCATGTATGTGATAAAGGGTAAATATCCAAAATATATAAAGAACATCTATAACTCAACAACAAATAAACAAATTGATTTAAAAATGGCAAAGGACTTGAATAAATGTTTCTGCAAAGATAATATACAAATAGCCAACAGCATATGAAAAGATGTCAACATTATTTAACAGAGAAATGAAAATCAAAACCATAATGAGATATTACCTTACCCAATTAGGATGGTTACTGTCAAAAAAACAAACAAACATACAAAAAGAAACCCAGAAAATAACAAGTGTTGGTCAAAACATGTATAAACTAAAACCTTGGTGCAATGTTGGTGGAATTGTCAAATGGTGTGATCACTATGGAAAACAATATGCTGGTTCATCAAAAAATTAAAAATCAAACTTCCATGTGATCAAGCATTCCCACTTCTTAGTATATACCCAAAATAATTAAATCATGGGTAGTCATCGGCAGCCGTCCGTCTCGAGAGACGATGGTGTAGCTTCTTAAGAGTCCATCTGCACCGCCGAGAATGGCTGTGCAGTCCGACTCGGGAGTGACATGGTATCTGTCTCCTCCCGTGTTGAATCGACATCTTGCGATGACGCTGAAGCTACAGAGCCTGGGCAGGGTAATATGGAGGGTCTGCTGTTGCCGATGCAGCAGACCCCCCCCCCTCTCTTCGCAGTTGAAGGGTCCAAGGGAAAGACGGAGTCGATACAGCTTGGGTTCAGGTGCGCCGCAGGAGTTGCCAGTGTTGACTACAACGTCAAACCACCTTAGGGACTCCAGCTCCGGATTTTCTGTTGGGGTTTACTCCCTTAGCCTTTCCCCTGAAGAGGTATGCCACAAGGCAGTGGAGGTTTTTTGGAGTCAGAGTTTTCCTTCTCTGATGTACCCTGACTGGAAGATCGAACCAGCGACACTTAGCTCGCAGGCCGACGCTCAATCCACTGAGCTAAACCAGCCAGGGCAAATCATGGGTAGTAAAGAGATATTTACACACCAACTGCATTATTCACAACAACCTAGAGTACAAAACAACCAAAATGTCAATCAGTGGATTAAGGGATAGAGAAAATGTGGCATATATATACAATTAAATATTATTCAGCCTTACAAAGGAAGGAAATCTTGTCAGAGTCTACAACATGGATGAACCCTGAGGACATAATGCTAAGTGAAATAAACCAATCACAAAAAGACAATGACTGTGAGCTATCTAAAGCAGCCAAATTCATAGTGCCAACATAAGAAATGTTCAACCTGGCTGCTGTGGCTCAGTGGATTGAGCATCGGCCTGCGAACCAAGTGTTCCTGGTTCGATTCCCAGTCAAGGCACATGACTAGGTTGCACGTCAGGTCCCCAGTTGGGGGCGCATGAGAGGCAACCACACAGTGATGTTTCTCTTCCTCTCTTTCTCCTTTTCCCTCTCTCTAAAAATAAATAAATTGATTAATTGTTTTTTTAAAAAAAAAGAAATGTTCAAACATGTAAGAATTTTTATGAGTCTATTTAAGCCAAACTGATGACAATTGCCAGGAAGCAAAATCTCAATGGACTGAGAAATGCTCCAGAGAATGGCAGTTTTGCACCTTATTTTATATATTGCAGTCAAAAGAGGAGGAGGTGTAAGGGGATTACATGTAATCCACTGATGATAGGTTAGGGACGCAGGAGAAAGCAAACTGGGCAGGGCAGGGGGGACCTCTTAGGTTGGACAAAACATAAAATGATAGACACTTAACTTTTACACAGGTGGGTAGAGGATAGATAATTAATAGTCAACAACTAACATGATACCAATAACAATGAGGGGGTTTATAGTCACCCTTTGGTGCCTGTGCTTTCAGGGGCCCTGAAAAAGGAAATTTCACATTCCATAGGTATGTTATTGTAGATGCAAAAAGACAACAGACAGGCTCAATCAATGTAAAGATTGATCTTTGCTAGGGAAAAATACTGGCCTAAGACATGATTACATGACATGACCTGCTGTTAGTTAGAAAGTTTTTAATTTGAGACAATCCTATGTGGTACTTTAGGTCTGAGTATGTAAGGGCACCGTGCAGCTACTGTCTGCCCAGGCTTGTCAGGTTTACAATGTGGCCCCTTTTTGTCCACAATAGAGACAGAAAGCAGAAGGGTGACTTCTGGCCACAATGGAGGCCTAGACAGACACACTGTGTCTCCCTCCACAAATAAAAAGGAATCCAACTACCTCAAAACTAGAGACAACCAGAAGTTCCAGAAAATCAAGCTGCATGGAAGCCCAATAATCAAAGAAATAAAGAAGAAATACTCATCCAGACAGGTAGGAGGGGCAGAGCCAGGGTGGAAAGGATACAGTGTGGTGGCAGCAATGGCAGCAGCAGCAGCAGGCCTGTGTAAAGTGCAGTCTCACATTTTAAAAACTAGAGAGGGACACCTGGGGAGCACTCTCAGCGCCAGACCAAACCACACAGCTCACAGCCACAGAGCCAGAGAAAATAAAGCCTCATTGCTTCTGACTCAGCAAACCAGTGGGGGTTGGGGTAGAGGAAGAAACTGCCAGTCTCTCAGTAGAATCTGCTTATTTAAAGGGCCCCTATGGTCCTAGAACATCCACAGACCCACCCACTCTGGGAATGACAGCCAAAGCAACAGCTAGAGAAGCACCAGTCCCATACAGAAGTGGGAGAAGTGTCTGGAAAGGGGGAGAGTGCTGAGCAAGAGGCACTGTTCCCTCTC
This sequence comes from Furipterus horrens, assembly GCF_987537825.1. Taxonomy (NCBI): domain Eukaryota; kingdom Metazoa; phylum Chordata; class Mammalia; order Chiroptera; family Furipteridae; genus Furipterus; species Furipterus horrens. The sequence continues at coordinate 49,427,508 of NW_028327177.1, forward strand.
AGATGCCTCCCCACATACAGCGCCACAACGTGGTCGACCTGTACTAATAAATACCTCAAGGCTCAGCCCCTTAAACGTAACAGGTGCAATAGCTCTACCTAAGACACGAGGCAAACAAACACAGGAGCCTGTCAAGATGAGGAGACAAGAGAAGTATGGCCAAAAGAGGGAATGGATCAAGGTCCCAGTGGGAGAACTAAGTGACGAGGAGATAGCCAACCTAACAGACGAGGAGATTGCCAACCTAATGTATGAAGAGTTCAAAACACTGGTGATAAAGATTCTCACAGGCTTGACAGATATGCTTAAGTATGGCAAACACATAAGAGAAGAAGCGAAGATTATGCTAAATGAAACAAAGGAAAATTCACATAAAGCCAATGGTAAAGGGAAGGACTGGGGTTCAAATCAATGATTTGAAACATAAGGAGGAAAACAATAGTCAACCAGTACAGAATGAGGAAACAAGAATTGAAAAAAGTGAAGAGAGGCATAGGAACGTCTGGGACAACTTTAAACATGCCAACATCTGAATCATAGGGTACCAGAAGAAGAGGAAGAGCAATAAATTGAAAGCTTATGTGAAAAAATAATGAAAGAAAACTTCCCAAATTTTGAGAAGGAAATAAACATACCAGTTCAGGAAGCACAAAGTCCCAAATGAGTTAGACCCAAGGAGGACTACACCAAGACACATCATAATTAAAATGCCAAAGGTTAAAATCTTAAGAACAGCAAGAGAAAAACAGAGAGTTACCTACAAAAGGGTGCCTATAAGACTATCAGCTGATTTCTCAAAAGAAACTTTGCAGACAATAAGGGACAGGCAAGAAGTATTCAATGTGCTGAAAAGCAAGGACCCACAACGAAGATCACTCTATCCAGCAAAGCTATCATTTAGAGTAAAAGGGCAGATGAAGTGCTTCCAAGACAAGGTAAAGCTAAAGGAATTCATCATCACCAAACCATTATTATATGAAATATCAAAGGGACTTACTTAAGAAAAAGAAGATCAAAACTATGAACATTAAAATGACAACAAACTCACAACTATCAACAACTGAATCTAAAAATTAAAAAACAAAATCCAACTAAGCAAACCAGAATAGAAACAGAATCATAGGTATGGGGATCATTTGGAGGGTTATCAGCTGGGAGTGGGAAAGGGAAGAAATGGGGAAATGGCGCAGGGATTAAGAAGCCTAATTGGGTGGTACAAAATAGACAAGGGAAAGTTAAGAATAATACAGGAAAGGGTGAAGCCAAAGAACTTATATGCACAACCCATGGACATGAACTAAAGGGGGTGGGATTGCTTAAAGGAAGGGGTACTGGTCAGAAGGGAGCAAAGGAAAAAAACTGGGACTACTGTAACAACAAAATCAATAAAATATGCTTGAAAAAAAAAGAAAGAAAGAAAGAAAGAAAGCAGAAGGGTGGCTACCAAGGGCTGGGGGAGGAAAAATGAATTGTTAATGATAATATTGTTTTAGTTTTGCAGGACAAAAACTTTCTGTATATCTATTGCACAACAATGTGAATATACTTAACACTACTGAAATGTGCATTTAAAAATCCTGCAGATGGCAAATCTAGGTTTGACTCCATAAACTCAAAATAGGCATGAAATGTTCCCTTGGGGACTAATTCCTGAATAGAATTTGCAAGGTATTTGATAAGGATGAGTGCTAACATGTCTTTACCTGTTTACAGTACCAGGAAGGGGAGATTCCAGAGTTGGTGTGACTGATACGAATCTTAAAGAGTGTTCAAACATATCCCACTGTGATCTACAAAGCAACCAAGAGAACATCTTTCAATGCAACTCCACAAAATCATTTAAATACAGCTAATTTTAGGATATTATATGTTGAAAAAAATGTCAGTCCATCAGGAAGATATAAGAATTATGTATGCACCTAATGACAGAGCATCAAAATACATGAAGCAAAGATTGACAGAACTGAATGGAGAAATAGTCTGCAATAATAACTGGAGACTTCAATATTCCACTTTGAATAATGGCTAGGACTAGACAGAAGATAAATAAAGAGAAAGAGGACTTGAACAACAACAACTAAGTCTAACAGAAATGTATAGAATATTCTACTTAACAATAGCAGAATACAGTTTTCTTGAGTGTACATGCAACATTCTCCAGGATAGACTATGTGTATGTCACAAAAACAAGTTTTGAAAATTAAAAAAATACTGAAATCATACAGTCTATCTTTTCTAACTACAATGGAATAAAATTAAAAATCAGTACAAGAAAGAAAACTAGAAAAGCCACACACAATTAAGCAACCAATGAGTCAAAAATTACAAGGGAAATTTTTAAATACCTTGAGATGAATTTTTAAATAATACACAAAACATAGGAATTTAATAAAAACAGAACTCAGAGGCAAACTTTAGATGTAATTCCATAAGACATGAATGTACTTTTTGAAGCCTGAGAACAAAGACGCCTACTAAGAAGGTCTCTTGGTGGCCAACTGGGTTCAAATTTTAAAAAACAAAGCCTTGCAGCCGCTTCTCCACAGGGGCCTCTCATGGAAACTGCACCGCAGGAAGAAAGTCTGCACTGAACTGTCTGCCTACACTGTATTCTGAGTCAGTCCTTATAAAGGAGTTCCTGTAATCCTATTTTAACTGATAGGACTGAAGTTTTCCCCATCCCATTGGAGTTGTGCAGCTCCAACCAACCAGAGTTTTGGAGTCTTCATTTGCAGTAGGACAATCCTATCAGAACCAGGAGCTGGGGCTTTTGTCCATGTAAGCCAGCTACCATTTGGCTCTGGGAGCACACTTTCCCTTTCCACCAAAAACTGAAGAGTGTGTCTCCCTGGCTGACTGAAACGCTGAAGATGTCTCACCAAAGCAGAGCAGAGAAGAGCACAGGCCAGAACAGACTGGCAGAAAACAGAGCAGACCAAAGCACAGCAGAGCAGACCAGCAAGGAGCAGAGAAGAGCAGAGCAGAGACATGTAGACAGAGGAATGCTGGCCCCAGGGCTGCCTCACAGCCCACATCCACACTACAGTTATAGCTGTGCTGTGTAACAGTTGAGTTGTTCTATAGCCGTGCTGCTTTCACAGGAATGCTTTATCACAACCGAGCTGTTTTGCACTACATGAAGTTTTCTTCTTCAGAGGGCCCCAGATTGGGAATTCCTGTTGGTGTTGATAAGGCATCAAACAACCATCAGATCACAACTGAAAGGAGGAAATCATTTCAGATGGTGCCCATCAACTAGACTGGCAAGCTTTCTGTGATAAATGTCTTTGGAAATTCTGATCTAATAAATCCAGAGACTAAGCAAAAAGAAGGAGGAGGGAAAGGAGAGAGGAGGAAGGAGAAGAGGGGAGAAGAAAAGAGGGAAGAAAATCTCAAACAAATAACCTAGTTTTGCAAATTACAAAAGTAGAAAAAGAAGAGCAAACTAAATACAAAGCTAGCAGAAGGAAATAATAAATATTAGGATGGAGATAAAACAGAAAATCAAAACCAATAGAAACAATAAACCCAGAAGTTGGCCCTTTGAAGAGCATAACAAAATAGACAAACATTTAGCTAGCTTAATGAGAAAAAAAGAAAACTCAAATTACTATCAAAAGTAAAAATAGAAACATTACTACTGGCATATCAAACTCTTTCAGAAAACAGACCTGATAGAGAACACTTCCTAACTCATTCTACAAGGTCATCAATACACTGATAACAAGAAAAGAAAACTGCAAACAAGTGCTTCTTATAGTTATAGGGGCAAAAATATTTTTAAAAATACTAGCAAACTAATATCAGAAGTATATTTAAAGGATTATAAACCATGGCCAACTGGGATTTATTCCAGGAATAGAGAATGCTTCGACATACAAATGTCAATGTATACCACACAAATACAGTGAAAAAGGGGAAAAAAAAAACAGTCATCTCAGTTGATGCAAAAAATAAAGAAAAAAAAAAAGAAAAGAAAACAGCATTTGACAAAATCCAACACACTTTAATGATAAAGACATTTAATAAACCTGGACTAGAAGGGGACTTCCTGAACATAATAAAAGGCATTTATGAAATACCCATAGGCAATATAGTACTCAAATGTAAGAGACTGACAGGAACAAGACAAGGAAGTCAGTTTTCATGACTTCCACTCAACATTTTACTTGAAGTTCCAAGGGTAGCAATTAGCCAAGAAGAAAAATTTAAAAACATACACCTTGGAAAGAAAGAAATAAAACTATATTCACAGATAATATGATCTGACATATAGAAATTACTAAAGGTTCTGAAAAACAACTTATTAGAGCTAAAAAATGAAGTCAGCAAAGTTACAGTACACTAGATCAGCACACAAAAATCTGTTGTAAATATATACATTAGTAACAAACAATATAAAAAAGAAATTAAAACAACAATTCTAATTACAAAAGCATCAAAAAGAATAAAATTTGTAGGAATAAACTAAACCAAGGAGGTGTAATACTTATTTATACAAGAAAAACTTCAAAACATTGCTGAAAGATATTAAAGAAGACCTAAATAAATCTGGAGACATCATGCTCATAAATTGGAAGACAAGACTAAAAAGATGTCAATGCTACCCAAAGTAATATACAGATTCAGTGTAATTCCATCAAAACTCCAATGGCCTACCTTGCAGAAATGGAAAAAGCTGATCCTAAAATTTACATGGGTTTGCAAGGGGCCACAAATAGCCAGAGCAAAATTGAAAAACGAAAACAAGGTTGGAGGACACACACTTTCCTATTTTAAAACTTACTAGCCTTAGCCAGGTAGCTCAGTTGGTTAGAGCATCATCCCAACAGCCAAGGTTGCAGATTCAATCCCCCAGTCAGGGCACATACAAGAAGCAACCAATGAATGCATAAATAAATGGAACAATAAATAAATATTTCTCTCTCTCTCTCTCTCTCTCTCTCTCTCTCTCTGTCTCTCTCTCCCCCTTCCTCTCTCTAAAATCAATTTTTTAAAATATTTTTTAATTTAAAAAAATCATACTAAAAACCTGTGGCAATGAAAACTCTGTGGTATAGGCATAAAGATAGACATATATATCAATGAAACAACATTGAGAGTCAGAAATAAACCCTATACATCTATAATCAGTTGAGTTTTTAAAAGGCTGTAAGACTATTTAATGGGAAAAGAATAAACTCTTCAACAATGCTAGGACAAGTAGGTATTAACAGGCAAAAAAGTGAGTGAACTTTTATCTCACAAAATTATACAAAATTTAACTTAAAATGAACCAAAGAACTAATATAGAAGAAAACACAAATTCTTATGACCTTAGGTTTGATAATGGTTTCTTAGATATGACACTAAAAACACAAGCAACCAAAGAAAAAAATAGATAAATTGGACTTCATCAAAATTCAAAATTCTTCTACATCAAAAGAAACTATCAAAAGAGTGAAAAGACAACCCACAGCATTGGAGAAAATATTTGCAAATCATGTATCTTATAAGGGTCGAGTATTCAGAATATATAAAGAACTCTTAAAACTCAACAACAAAAAGAAAAACAATCCAATTAAAAAAAGAGGTCAAGGATTTGAATATTGGCAAACAAACATATAAAAAGATATTTAATATCATTAATTGTTGGGGAAATGTAAATCAAAATGACAGTGAGATAGTACTTGACACCCATGAGATTTGGCTAGAATTTTTTTTATTAAAAAATGTGTATTTATTCTTTTTTTAATATGCTTTATTGATTATGCTGTTACAGTTGTCCCAATATTTTTTCCCTCTCTTCCCCTTCAACCAGTGACACCCCTACCTCCAGTTATCCACTCCCTCTTAGTCCATGCCCATTGGTTGTGCATACAGTTCTTCTCAACGTCTTCCTGTCTACACCACTCTCTCCTACTATGCTTCTTAATTCCTGTACCATCTCCCTCCCTTGCCCTCCTTTCCCCCTCCCCACTGACCTCCCCCCATAATGTTCCCCATACCTATAATTCTTTTGCCACTCTTGTTGCCTACTTAGTTTGCCATTGTTTCAATTCCCTAGCTTCTATTGTTGGTTGTTGTGATACAGCTTTCATTTTAATGTTGATAGTTTTGATCCTCCTTCTCCTAAGCAATTCCCTTTAACATTTCATATTATAGTGGTTTGGATCTGATGAACTCCTTCAGTTTTACTTTGTCCTGGAAGCACTTTCTCTGCCCTTCTATTCTGAATGACAGCTTTGCTGGATAAAGTAATCATGGTTGTAGGTTTTTGCTTTTCATTACTTTGAATATTTCTTGCCAGTCCCTTCTTGCATGCAAAGTTTCTTTTGAGAAATCAGCTGAGAGTCTTATTGGGACCCCTTTGTACGTAATTCTCTTCTTCTCTTGCTGCTTTTAAGATACTCTCTTTATCTTTAATTTTTGACATTTTGATTATAATGTGTCTTGGTGTGGTTCTCCCTGGGTCCAGTATTTTTGTAACTCTCTGTATTTCCTGGACCTGTAAATCTATTTCCTTCTCCAAGTTAGGGAAGTTTTGCTTCATTATTTTTTCACATAATTTTTCAATTTCTAGTTCTTCTTCTTCACATTCTGGCAACCCTATGGTTCAGATATTGGCCTGCTTATAGCTGTCCCATAGGTTTCTGAGCCTCTCCTCATTTTTCTCACTTTTCATTTCCTCTTTCTGCACTGGTTTACTGTTTGTTCCTTCCCTATGCTCCGATTTGTTGGTTCAATCCCTAGTTTTCTTTCCCTCACCACTAGTTTCATATGTGTTTTCATTCATTTCAGCAGGACTAGCCTTCATTCCTTCCCCATCTTGTTTAAGATCTGCTGTTAAGTTTGTAAGCATTTTTTAACCAAAGCTCTGAACTGTGCATCAGAAAGATTTCCTATCTGCTGTTTCATTAGATTAAATATATGCTGTCTGGTCAGCTGTGACACTGGGATCTCTATCATGATCTGAGCCATCCTGACCATTTTGTGTTTACCTTTGCTTCCTGGGCAGGGCTGTCACACCTCCTATGTTATAAGGGGCTGAGCCCCATGTACCTGTAACAACCAGGCAACCCTTCTCACCATGCTGTGGTGTTTTCTGTGAGGGAAGGGGTCCAAGATGGATTTCTGCCATTCACTCTCCACTGAGAGACGGGGAGATTCCTCCTCCATCTCCACCCATTCTGGGCCTCACAGTCCATGGCAATGGTGGTCTGCCTTTCCCAGCACTGGAATTGCAAGCTGATGGGTCTTGTCTGCAGCTGGGGGTGCTCTGCAGGTGCTTCTTGCTTCCCCTTAAATATGGGTGTCTGTGCTTACCACCATCCTGCCACTGTCACCACAGCTGCTGCCACCAGCATACCTTGACCTCTCCACCCCAGCTTTGCCCCTCCTACCAGTTCGGATGAGCACCACTTCTTTATAACTTCATACGTTGGACATCCATTTATTTTCTGTAACTTCTGGTTATTTCTGGTTTGCAGTAGTTGTAATCCTTCTTAGTTGTGGAGGGAGATGGAGCGTGTCAGTCTAGGCCTCCATCTTGGCCAGAAGTCTCTAGAATTTTTTTTTTTAGTTGACAATAACAAGTGTTGGTGAGAATGTAGAAAAACTGGACCCCTCAGGCACTGCTGGTAGAAATGTAAAATGGTACAGTCACTGTGGAAAACAGCTTGGCAGTTCCTCTAAAAGTTAAATATAGAATTAAAATATGACCTAGAAAATCTTCTCCTAGATATAACACAAAAGAAATAAAAACAGGTGTTCAGAAAAACGTACCTGGACACAAATGTTCATAGCAGCATTATTCACAATAGTCAAAGGGTATAAACAGCCCAAATGTCCATCCAAGGATAAATGCATAAACGAAATGTGGTATTTCCACAGAATGAAATATTATTCTATCTTAAAAAGGAATGAACTACTGATACATGGTATAAATAGATGAACCTTGAAAACATTATGCTAAATGAAAGAAGCCAAACACAAAGGCTACATATTATATAACTCCATTTGTAAGGAATATCCAGCATTGGCAAATCCTTAAAGACAGTAAACAAATTAGAAATTGTTAGTGATTGGGAGAAAGAGAATGGGAAGTGACTGCATAATGAGGTTTCCTTTGGGGTGACTAACATGCTATGGAACTGGATAGTGGTGATGGTAAAACAATACTGTAATTCGCTGCTGGTAAGAATGCAAATTAGTACAGCCATTATGGAAAACAGTATGGAAGTTCCTCAAAAAACTAAAAATAGAATTACCATATGACCCAGCAATTCCTCTTCTGGGTATCTACACAAAAATATCAAAAAACATTTATTCACAAAGATTTATGCACCCCTGTGTTCAGTGCAGCATTGTTTACTGTGGCCAAAACATGGAGACAACTAAAGTTGTCTATCCTTGATACAGAGTCCCATCTGGGTCGCAAAATCATTACAGAACCTCTGGGCTGCTCCAATTGAAAACAAACCCACAGGCTCTTTAGTTAGGGGTTCAATTGTCCGTCGCCAGAATTACAACTCTTAATACTTTAGTTGATGAAAAGAAAATTGTTTATTTAACAGTTACACATATCCTTGCCTCCCCCCTACCAAACCTAGCCAGTTTTAGGAAGGTCAGAAACACCGTTTCCCTACTTCCCAAACACAGTTCAGCTTTACCAGCGGCTGCCAATCATTCAATCTGATTGGGGAGGTCCTTTCTGTGCTGTGGTGCCCTTCAGCTCTCAATACAAAACCGCCGGGATTCTCAGCCTCCTTGCAAACTGTCTTCTTTCTGTAAACCACATGGATCTCCTCTCCTTCTCCAGAGCACCTCTGTGAACACCCACCAGCAAGGGAGACAGCCCCAGAGTGCGCCGCCCCCCCAAAGTGTTCGCAGCTGCCTATATATCCCTGACTGTGTCCTCTGACGCAGTGGGTGTTGCCAACAGTTCTGACCATTCACAGAACCCCATGTAGGCTCTGTGTGCTTTCCATACCGTCCCCTGGTTCAAGACTCCTCCCATCCACCTGAGGCCTTGGCAGCATCCAAGCAATTTTGCATAATGAAAGACACCAGCCACCAGCCTCAGGCATGTGGAGGCATTCTGAAAGCTGCTTCCTTCTCCCCATCCCCCAGCCGCAAACTCCGGGGATTTTTGGACTCCCCTGTTTCTGTAACATCCTTGCATATAAGACTAGATAAAGAAGACATGATACATATATACTATGGAAGACTACTCAGGCATAAGAAATAATAAAATAGTCTCATTTGCAACAACCTGGATAGACTTTGAGAATATTATGCTGAGCTATATAAGTCAGAAAAAGTTAATAACCATGTGATTTCACTCATATATGGGATATAAAACTAAAATTCATAGATAGAGATAGACAACAGTATGGTGTTTTCCAGAGGGGAGGGGGTGGAGGAGGAGTAAAGGGTAAAGGGGGCCAAATATATGGTGATGAAAGGTGACCTAACTTTGTGGGTGGTAGGCATACAATGCAATATACAGATCATGTATCATAGAAATATACATTTGAAACCTATATGATCCTATTAACCAAAGTCACCGCAATAAATTTGAGAACATGCAAAAAATAGTTAAAACAGTAAATTTTGTCTTGTGACTGTCAACGCAAATAACAAAGAAAAGATCTACACAAAGAAAAGGGAAAGCAGAGGGGAAACAAAAGTTTATCTGTGAACGCTTACAAGAAAACAATTAATCAGAACAAATAAAAACAATGATCAAAAACAGCAACAAATTACTAAACTTCATGAAGCCATCACTTGTTCAAACTAGATGCAAATGTAGCAATTTCAGGGCTCAAACAAGAGTGAGCAAGACAACAGAAAGAGCTGAAATGTAGGCAACAGTGCTCAGAAAACAAGTAGAAAACTATGAATATGATTTCTAGTGGAGAAAAAAAATAAGAATGAGGGATTAAATGTGCTCCTTTCCTACTACAGAATTCAGAATTATTTAACCCTATATGCTATGTAAAGTAATAATTTAATTTAAAAGTAAATTTAAAACAATAAAATAGCAAAACAACAACAAAAACAGCTCAAAGACTTGTGGTATAGTTGCCTTTAAAACTATTTCTTATGCATGCAAAATAGGTCTTCATTTTTTACTTTTATTTGTAATGACCATCAGCATAGAGTTGCTTTATATATTGACTCATAGGAAGTTATGGAAAATATAGTTCAAACTAAACTATTAGCTTGTGTCAAATGATTCAGTCTCTCCTGTGACATACATAGGCTGAGCACACAGGTTGTAGTAAACCAAACACCAAAGAACACATGGAAATAGGTATCCTGTAAGGATTTAAGATACTGAAAAACACCCTTTTCTGGTTGTGATTTTATTCTGTTTCTACCCAGTTCAAAACAATCCCTCTATGCACCTAGTCATTCATTCAACAGACATTATTAAGTATATGTAAAATGCAAGGTGCTTGACCTATTTCTAGTCTTGCCATTCATGCTAATCTTTCTGATTTTAGTTTAACAACATGATATTGGTCTCCCCTGCTACCTGTTTCTTTTCTACCTGTTTCTCCTTGCTACCTGTTTCTCCATAGCTCTTGATCTCAAAGTCTCCAGCTATGACCTAATAACTTGACAACTTTTTTGCCCTCCTCTATTTGACAGTTTTATTTTTCTCTTTTTGATCTTGATTTTGAGCTGTATCTGTTAGAGCCTCAGTCAGAAAGGCATAAGCCCTTGCTCTTGACAGCCACTAGTATAAAAACAATAAATGTTGGCTATCTAGTATTTTTCTCTAGCTACAGTCTGTTATATTGTAGTTTTCTTTGTGTTTAATCACTCTGCTTGAACTGATTGAGCAAAACTGCCATGAGTTATTTTTGATTGATCATTGACAGGACACATGTAGTTATAATAGAAAAGTGCCAAATTCAATAGATTTCATGCATTCCAAAGTACTAACTGTATCACTTACCAGGTTTCACTTGATTTTATTACTTACAGTAAATATGTCTTCATGGTCATTCTGAAATTGAGCTCCATCTGTTCCATACAGGTATATGGGGGCTGAACTTCTGTGCTGTTCATAGAGTATAATATAAACCTGTGAGCTGGTTTCTGCATTTGGCATTATGGAAACTTTCCAATTATCACCTATAGAAGAATAAATAACACATAGCACAATGAACAAAATAAACTGACAAACAAAATAGAGACAGAGGCATAGATACATGGAACATACTGACAACTGTCAGAAGGGAGCAGGAAGGGGAGAGAGGGAATGGATAAAAGAAGGTGAAAGGATTAGCCAAACAACATATAAAGAGACAGAAAATGAAAATAAAAAGAAACTTTGCTTGGGCGTTGGGAGTATGATGCAGTGTGTAGATGATGTTTTATTGAGTTGTACACTTGAAACCTGTATAGTTTTGCAAACCAGTGTCACCCCAATAAGTTCTATTAAAAATAAATAAATAAATAAATAAATAATCTTGGTTAAGCTAGGGAAAAAACTGAAGACTCAGAACAGCAGGTCATCATACAGCTAGAAGAGTTCAGGACAGATATAATTTACTCTTCCCCATCTCCTATGAGAAAGTCTATAACACAAATTAAGACTATTTTTTTAAATAGTAAGATCAATATTTCCTACAATATAACTGTGAGAATATTTCCTAAAATATCTTTAATAATAAGGTTAGAAAAATACCATTATCCTCTCGTTGTTAGTTGGTCATCCTGAATTTCAAGAAAGTTACTAATATAAGTTCTCTTAAGTTCCCAGCATTTTGACAAAATACCACCAAAATTCTTAGCTTTGACTTGTAATATGTGCATTCAGACTTATACCTTTCAAGATCCTGTAAGTTTATATATTTAGTTTCCAAAATGAAAATAAAATACCTAATCATTTATATAAGCATAAAAATTGGAATCAACTATGTTAGAAGACATTTGAAGAGTCACCCAGTACAATTTATTCACTTGTTGTTTTAAGGATCCCTAATTAAGAGATGAAATAACCGAGTTCAAAAAGTGTTAAGTAAATTTTGTATCATCCAGCAACAAATAAAAAACAATACTAGACAGGACTTCCAGCCAAGATGGAGACCTAGACTGACATGCTCCATCTCCCTCCACAACTAAGAAGAACCACAACTACCACAAAACCAGAAATAACCAGAAGTTCCAGATAATAAAGCTACATGGAAGTCCAATGTATGAAGTTATAAACAAGTGGTGCTCATCCGGACGGGTAGGAAGGGCGAAGCCAGGGAAGAGAGATCAAATTGTGCCAGCAGCGGCAGCTGCAGCTGCAGCAACGAGCAGCAGGACTGCGCTAAGCACAGACACCCATATTTAAGGGGAAGCAAGAAACACCTGGGAGCACCGCTAGCTGCAGACCAAACCTGTCAGCTCGCTATTCCAATGCTAGGGAAGGCAGACCCCCATTGCCACAGACTATGAGGGCCAGAGTGGGTGGGAATGGAGGAGGAGGCTCTCGGTCTCTCAGCAGAGAGTAAATGGCAAGAATCCATCTTGGACCCCAGCCCCCGCATAAAGTGTCATAGTGTGGTGAGAAGGCTCACCTGGTAGTGATGAGTGCACAGGGCTCTGCCCCCGATAGCGTAGGTGTGACCGTCCCTCCCAAGAAGGAAAGGTAAACAAACCTGTCAGAATGGCAGGGATAATGATAGAGATCCCAATCACACAGCTGACCAGAAAGCAAATACATGCATTAATGGATGAACAGATATAATCTTTCTGAGGCTTAGTTCAGAGCTATAGTTATAAGGCAACTTACAGAAATAACAGCAGGACTTAATCAAGACGGGGAAGGAATGAAGGCTAGTCCTGCTGAAATGAATGAAAACACATATAAAACAAGTGGTGAGGGAAGAAAAACCAGGGATCAAATCAACAAATTGGAACATAGGGAAGGAACAAACAGTCAACCAGTGCAGAAAGAGGAAACAAAAAGTGAGAAAAATGAGAAGCTCAGAAACCTATGGGACAACTATAAGCAAGTGAATATCTGAATTATAGGGTTGCCAGAAGGTGAAGAAGAACTAGAAATTGAAAAAATTATGTGGAAAAATTATGTGAAAAAATAATGAAGCAGAACTTCCCTAACTTGGGGAAGGAAATAGACTTACAGGTCCAGGAAGCACAGAGAGTTCCAAAAAAACTGGACCCAGGGAGAACCACACAAAGACACATTAAAATCAAAATCTCAAAAATTAAGGATAAAGAGAGAATATTAAAAGCAGCAAGAGAGAAGAAGAGAATTACGTACAAAGGGGTCCCAATAAGACTCTCAGCTGATTTCTCAAAAGAAACTCTGCATGCAAGAAGCGACTGGCAAGAAATATTCAAAGCAATGAAAAGCAAAAACCTATAACCACGATTACTCTACCCAGCAAAGCTGTCATTCCAAATAGAAGGGCAGAGAAAGTGTTTCCAGGACAAAGTAAACCTGAAGGAGTTCATTAGATCCAAACCACTGTTATATGAGATGTTAAAGGGACTTGTTTAGAAGAAGGAGAATCAAAACTATCAACATTAAAATGAAAACTGTACCACAACAACCAACAACAGAAGCTAGGGAATAGAAACAAAGGCAAACTAAGTAGGCAATGAGAGTGGAAAAAGAATTATAGGTATGGGGAATATATTGGGGGGAGGTTAGCGGGGAGAGGGAATGAGGGAAAAGGAGGGAGATGATGCAGGAAATAAGCATAGTAGGAGGGAGTGGAGTAGATAGGAAGATGTTGAGAAGAACTGTATGCACAACCAATGGGCATGGACTGGGGGGGGCTACTGGAGGGGGGGTCACTGGGTGGAGGGGAGCAGAGGGAGAAGAAATTGGGACAATTGTAACAGCATAATCAATAAAACATATTAAAAAAGAATAAATACACAATTTTTAATAAAAAAAAATTCTAGCCAAATCTCATGGGTGTGAAGTACTATCTCATTGTCATTTTGATTTACCAAGATGATTTGGTAATCTAATGTGTAAGTAAAAACATCCTTTTAACAAACTGAAGGAGGATGATAGGCTATCTTTAACAACAACAGGAGTAGTTAAACTTCAATTACAAACTGAGAAAATTTCAGCTGTTTTCTGTACAATAACTGGTATGTTAATGCTGGTTTGAATAAAATGAAACAAAGCTTTGGCAGTCTTAGAAATGCAGTAAAGAGTTCAGGGAAAAAATCAATACTTGCTAAATGTGCAAGGATCAAATCAATAGGGAAAGAAATTGCATTTTCCAAAAACTAAGATGGCAAAGGATAAAAAGTAGAGGAATAGAAATAAAAAATGAAAATAATAAAATACGATGTCTGTTTACCATAGGATTTTGTACCTCTAAATCATTAAAACCTTAACCTTGGAAGTGAGTATTATAAAAACTGGAGTAGAATCTAAAGATCATAAGTCAAGATTCATCTTAGTTTATAACTCACACTTTGTTCAACTGATAGCCAATAAGCATTAAGTCATTACTAGGTGTCCAGTGTCATGGGGATGAGTAGATGAAAAACATAAAATGACATCTTTGTCCTCCCTTAGCTTGTAATCTACATGAGGTAGCAAGGCCAACATACTAAAAATGTGAAAAAAAGAAAAGAAAAAAAATCACAACATTCTTAATGGAAGATTTTGGTGAAGTGAGACCAGTTAACAGAAAAACTAAAATAATAATAATAATAATAATAAATTTTAAAAAAGAACTGTTAAAAAAATCAGTAGAAATTAAACATATAAGGTACATATCCTTGTGCCATATTCTTAAAGTAGAAGCCAAGAGAAAAGTGAGGCACAAGATTTCAGGAATGTGTAGAGTACCTAACCCAATTTTCTCAGCAACATAATGGGAGAAAGAAGATGAGTAGATAAAATTCTAAAAATCTTCTTAATATTCATTCCTCTCTAGGCCACAATTTGAAAGAGAACAAGTGGAAGAAACAATTAGAATAAATGAACTAGAGAAAAACAGGATGCAGGGAGTGGACAAATAGTTTGATGAGAGACTCAAATTATCATAACAGATATAAAATAAACCAGAAGATTTTAATAGCCCTATATCTTCTAAAAAATAATAAATACATAGTTAAAAATGTTCACCAAGAACTCCAGGCCCAAATGAATTTTCTACCAAACCTTTAAAAAACAAATACCAATCTTACACAAACCCTTTGGAATAATTTCCAGATCATCATATGAAATAAACATTAATTACTGATACCAAAACCAGATAAATGTATAATATGAAAACTACAGAGCAATAAACATCATGAATGAAAATGAAAATATTCTTAACAAAATATTAGGAAATCAAGTCAACTACAGCCTTCAGGTTTGTCTCAGGAATGCAGAATGAAAACCTTTTTAACATTTGAAAATCAATCAATGTGATTTGTCATATTTAATATAATGGGAGAAATGTATCTGATCATCTTGATAGATGCCAGAAAAAGCATTTGGCAAAAGTAAATATCCGTTCATAATAGAAACTCATTATTGGAAGAGATGGAAATGAGAAAGATGTTATTGGAAACTGGAGTAAAGGAAATTCTTGTTATACAGTGGAAGAAAACTGGGCTGAACTGTTCTCTGTTATTCAGTGGTGGAAATAAAACTTATGACATTGAATATTTAGTTGTGGAGATCTCTGATCAAAGTGTGGAAGGTGTGGCCTGATTTCTCCTTGCTGCTTATGGTAAAATTCAAGAGAAAAGAAAGAGATAAAGTGAGGAAGAGATTGTTAAGCAGAAAAGAGCCAGCACTTAATGATTTGGAAAAAATTTAACCTATCCAGATAAATTCTAGAAACAAAGCCAAGGGCGTGGGAGGAAAACTATTTGTTAAAGAGATTAGGTTCCCGTCAACCGTCTCAGCAGAAGCCAGGAGCAGAAATAGAGTTATCCAGGAAGTATGTACAGAACTCTTTTGTCTAGTGATATGGACCCCCATGACATCCAAGGAAGACCAACAAGATTTTCAAGAATTTATTCCAATAGATAAAAGGACCAAGATGGGATGAAATGAGGGAAAAATGACTCTGAGGGCCAAAGATGGTGTAGTCACTGCCATAGTAGGCTGAGAGAGCAAGGTCCCCACCCTGGGGATGGCAAGAGAATGGTGCTGCTGACCTAGCAGGGCCCAGAGAACAAAGTAGTAACACATACAGGATTATCTCAGGCCTGGAAATCTAATGGAATTCTGTCCTGCTGGGCTGCACACCTACTAGGACATCTGACCCCCTTTTTTTTCCTTCTAATTTCTCACTTTTGGAATGGGAATATTTATTCAATGTCTGCTCTACCATTGCATCTTGAAAGCAGATAACTTGTTTTCTACTTTTATAAGTTTGTGGATGGAGAGGAACTTTGACCCAGGACAGATTATATCCTGTGTCTCATTCAAACCTAGTTTAGGTGATATCAAAGATGAGATTTTCAAACTTTTTGATATGATGATATTTAGATTCCACATAAATTCTAGGAGAGACAAAGTTATTTGTAGTAATAAAAAACAAATGAGTTCTTTCCTAGGGTCACAGGTGGTAGGATTATCTGTAAAGAGCATGAAGAAACTATTTGGCATGATAGGATTATGCTATATCTTGATCAAAGTGGTAATTACTCAGGTGAACTCAATTGTCAAAACTCATCATCACACTATAAACTTAAAATGTGTGCATTTTAGAGATCATTCTAAGAAGCACCAACAAACAATAGGAGTCACAAAAATGGGGAGACCGAGAAACAACCCCCCATCGAAAGGAAAGGTAGAGTCCCCAGAAAGAGTGCTAAATGAAATAGAGGGGAGCCAACTATCAGATATGGAATTGAAAGCACGGATTATGGAGAAGCTCAATGAGCTCAGCGGAAACTACAAAGAACTCCAGAAAAACTACAGTGAACTCCAGAAGAACTATAAGGAACTTACTGAGAATTATACCAGCATCAAAAAGGACATGGAAGCTATCAATAAGAGCCAGGAGGAAATGAAGAATACGATCTCTGAATTGAAGAACACAGTAGAAGGAATTAAAAACAGGCTAGAGGAAGCAGAAAATCGGATCAGCGAGCTGAAGGACAACGTAGACAAAAACTCACAGACAGTGCAACAAAATGAAAAAAGGCTGAACAAGACTGAAGAGGCTCTAAGACAGCTGCAGGACAACATGAAACGTAATAATATCCGTATCATAGGAATTCCAGAAGGAGAAGAAGAAGAGCAAGGGATAGAAAGCCTCTTTGAAAAACTAATGACAGAAAACTTCCCTAACATGAAGAGAGAAAGAATCATGCAAGTCCAGGAAGCACAGAGGGTCCCAATGAAGATGAACCCCAACAGGCCCACTTCAAGACACATCATAATTAAAATGGCAACATTCAAAGACAAAGAGAGAATCCTAAAAGCAGCAAGAGAGAAACAACTAATAACGTACAAGGGAGCTCCAATAAGGCTATCATCAGACTTCTCAGCAGAAACACTACAAGCCAGAAGGGAATGGCAAAATATATTCCAAGTAATGAAAAACAAAGGCCTACAACCAAGAATACTCTACCCAGCAAGGCTCTCATTCAAAATGGAAGGTGAAATAAGGAGTTTCCAAGACAAAAGAAGGTTAAAAGAATACATCTCCACCAAACCAGTATTGCAAGAGATGCTAAAGGGTCTGCTTTAAGAAGATGAAGAAATAGAGAGAGACAGAGAGGAACACGAGTACAAAGGGGGAAAATGACAATGAATAAGTACTGAAAGAAAGAAGGAACTTCTACCATTTGCAACAACATGACTGGAACTAGAGAGAATTATGCTTAGCGAAATAAGCCAGGCAACAAAAGAAAATTACCTTATGCTATCACCTGTTACAGGAAACTAATGAACAACACAAACAAATGAGCAAAATTGAACCAGAGGTATGTAAACGAGGAATAAACTAACAGTAACAAAGGGGGAGATGGGAGGGAGAGAAGTGGTAAGAAGGGGAAGGGTCTAGTCAAAGAACATGTATAAATGACCCATGGACATGGACAACTGGGTGGGGGCTGAATGTGGGAGAAGGGAGGGACAGGGTGCAGAGAAGCAAGAGGGGGAAAAAAGTGAGACAACTGTAATGGAAAAACAAACAGAAAAATTTTTAGTGGGGGGAAAAAATAAAAATATAAAGAATA
The DNA here is from genome assembly GCF_987537825.1 of Furipterus horrens. Classification (NCBI taxonomy): domain Eukaryota; kingdom Metazoa; phylum Chordata; class Mammalia; order Chiroptera; family Furipteridae; genus Furipterus; species Furipterus horrens. The sequence continues at coordinate 49,445,676 of NW_028327177.1, forward strand.
GAAATGCAAGTTCAGTGAATATTAGAAGGACAAGGTTTTTCCTTCACACTGTATATATTTTCTCCCTATCTGATCCCTCCAGAATTTGGCATTCTAAAAAAGTAAGTAATGACCTAAGTTTCTTTGCATAAAACTAATAAGACCAGTTGTTAATAATGATTTTTTTGACTAAGACTTTGACTGGAATGTCATGCCTAAAGGAGACATGCTTGGGCTTTGGTTGTTACCAAAAAACCCTGAGCAACCGGGACTGACTTTCAAAGGTAATAAAAGTCCACGAGATAAAAGGCCTGGTACCTTGGATGGATGAGCGGTCCATAGCAATCTTTCCAGGGAAGGAGCGAAGGTTGTTTTCCTGAAAGATGGCTAGAAGGAACCTTAAGGCACAATGGAAAACCAGGAGGACCTGGAAAAGACAGGTGTTTACAGGCAAGGCTGAATGCCAGGTATGTGGATCTGCTTCTGTGCCCTGAAGGGCAGACTGAAGGTCACCCTAAATGTTCCTTGTGTAAGTTCCAAAAAGAAGAACTAAAGATCATAAGTGATCATTTGCTGCTCTTGTTGTGTTTATGCAAATGAACAGGATAAATTAAAAATGAACTTAATGCAGTCCCTTTAATGACAAGGAGGGTAATCTTAGGGAGAAAAATCAAGATTCAAGGAAGATCACAATGCCCAGTGGTAAACTATAAAGTAGTGCAGCTAACCGTCTTTAAAGTTTCTTTTCATTTAAAATTTGTTTTCATTTGAAAGTTAAACTATGTCTGTGGCATTATCAAAGATGTTTAATTTACAGGCAAGAAAAATGTCAAATGCCTTGCAACTGGATGTCTTTCCTATAAGACAGTCCTACAGATCTATAAACTTGTGTGTGGGTTATGTTACATAAATTAACATGTGTTTTCTGTTTTCAAAGGGCATAAGCCTACGATCTCATTACCTGAGTGATTGTCTGTACGTATAGGCCTCACTTAATCCTGTCTGCATTGCTGCCTCCTGAGACTCACTGGTTTGGCTGAACTAAGTGGCTGGGTTGGTGAAGAATGGGGTGGTCTGTGGGCTTCACTTTAAAACTGGTTTCTCTTTTCTATCCTAATGGCTTGGACAGAAAGAGCCCAGAGGCCTGAGAGGGGGGAAACCTAAAATATTTCCCTCAGCCCAAACTAAGTATAATGGGCAAAAGGGTTTTGGACAGGTGAGATGTACCTGGCATACCTTCCTCCAAAGAAGCCCTTCTTTTCCCTAATGTGGGACATTGAAAAATTAATACCTGTCTTTTGTCATCTAGTGGTTACGGATTGAATGATGTCCTTTAACCCTGTTGCCCCCAGAATACAACAAGGATGCCAGCCTGTTAAACCAAGCATGCCGTTGTCCAGAGACAGCCAACCAACCTGGAGTCTGCACGATCCTTCCCCTTGTAGGAAGGCCACCCTCCCCTCCACATCCCCACTCTTATTAGGGATTTCTTGACCCAAGGGTAGGTAGGACGATGACCATGTCCAGCTTGAAGCAACTAGAGGAGCTCGAGACCTTCGTCCATTGTCCTTTATAAGATTGTAAAGGGTCTTAAGTCTGAGAGGGAGGGATTGTTATTTTTTATTGTTAAAATATTTAACTAATTAATTAATTATTTTTTTTAAAAAAAGAAGAAGAATATATGAAAGGGTGAGCCATGGGCATGGACTTAGGGAGGGGATTGTCGGGGAAGGGGGGTGCTGGGCGGAGGGGAGCAAAGGGGAAAAAATTGGAACTATTGTAACAATATAATCAATAAAATATACTTTAAAAAAATGTGTGCATTTTACTTATGTATATTTAACCTCAATACAATTGTTTTCAACATCAAATAAAAGCAAACTTGTAAAGGTTTGGAATCGTTAAGACTTTGGGGAATGTTGAATGTGGTAAAAGCATTTCCCACATGGGAAGACATGAATTTTCCAGGGCCAGAGAAGAACTGTTCTGGGTTAAACTACATCCCCAAAAAGATATGTTCAAGTCCTTACATCTGATACCTACTTAAGTTGCACTTAAGTAGGATTGGCTGTAGGGGACCGTCCTATATGGTTTTTAGAACTGTAGCCCAAAAGCCATGAGCCAGGCTCCTAAGGGCCTTGTCAGACTCAACCAGAACACCAGGAATGGTTAAGCGGCAGACATGACTCAGAGGCCACTCAGGAGGTTTCCATGGGAATTGGATTTGAAGAAAGCAGCAATAGGGAGGAGGGGGGAGGGAGAGAAGGGAGATAAGTAAAGGAAGGGTTTAGTCAAAGAATGTGTATAAATGACTCATGGACATGGACAATGGGGAGGGATATGATTGTGGGGAAGGGGTGGGCTGAGTGGGGGAGAGAAATGGGGGAAAAATGGGACAACTGTAACTGAAAAACCAAAAAATAAATTAAAAAAAAAAAAAGCATATTATGCTTTTAAGTTTGCTCTTCTTTTCTTATCTCTTAGTTAACTATAAACAATCTGTAGCTAAAAATGTATGAAGCCTTGCAGCTGATGCCAGTGTGGCATCAAGATGTTTAATAAATCCTGACGCAGACTGGTCACTGTGTTCTCTATATTGATATCTGTAATCAGTAACTGTCAACTGTAACCCAAGCATCTGAAAGCTAATCGATGATTTATGAATTTTGACCTTGTATCTCCCATACATACCTTTCTCAATGAAGGGAGTTCTGCACACCTCTCCACTACAGAGATTTGCCACCTCTCCTCCCTCCAGACAAAATACAGTGTCCTGGATAAATTTGTTCTCTCAGCCATGATCCTGAAACCTCTGCTGGACAGAGAGTTTACTACCGAAATGGGGTGTTGGAGGCAGACTGCTTCAGTTGGCTTAATCAATTATGACTGGTGTCTTTATAAGAAAAGGAAAAGAGACACAGAGACAGACAGACAGAAGAATGCCAAGCAGAGACTGAAAATATGCACTTCCAAGTCAAAGAATGCCAAGGAAAAGGCAAGCAAGTTCTTCCCTAGTGCCTTTAAAAAGAGCATGACATTGCCAGTTTCCGACTTCTAGCCTCCAGAACTGTGATTGAATAATTTGTTTTTTCAAACAGTGTTGTCTATGGTCATTTCTTACAGCAGCCCTGGACAATGAATACAAAAAGTGACTACACAGTCAAATTGTACTATATAAATGAATACAACTCAGCAATTAAAAGGCATAAACTACTGATATACAGAAAAAATGGATGAATTTCAAGATTTATGCTGATCAAAATCCTAATAAAAAAGAGTACGTACTATAAGATTCCACATAAATTCTAAGAGAGACAAACTTCTTTGTAGTAATAAAAAGCAAATTAGTTCTTTCCTAGGGTCACAGGTGGTAGAATTATCTGTAAAGAGCATGAAGAAACTATTTGGGATGATAGGATTATTCTGTATCTTGATCAAAGTGGTATTTATTCAGGTGAACTCAATTGTCAAAACTTATCATCACACTATAAACTTAAAACGTGTGCATTTTATTTATGTATATTTAACCTCAATACAATTGTTCTCAACATCAAATAAAAGCAAACTTGTAAAAGCCATAACTGAAATGGTAAAGCTGAAAAAAAAAAGCCACATAAATGAAAAAAGGACTGATTTGTTTCATTTGTAAGCAGCTCATACAATCAATAAAACAAAACTAACCATGGATTTTACAATAGAAAATGGACAAGAATACGAATAAGAAATTCATCTTTAAAAAACACACAAGTAGCAAAGAAACAGAAAGTATAGACAACCTCTCTTTATAACTAAAGGAAGGCAAATCAAAACAAGACATAGTTTTTCATCTATCAGGTTGGCAAAATTTTTAGTTTTATAATATCCAGTGCTATGAGAGTGGGTCTTTTTACACACTGTCTGGCATCAGTATAGTTTCCTGTATCCTTTTTTGAAGGACAATTTGGCAATATCTATGAGAATTTACAGTGCACATACCCTTTGACTTAAGTCTTATTGCTATAATTTACTATACAGATATATTCACAAAGATGCCAAATTATGTGTACTAAGGACATTCTTTTTTTTTAGGTATATTTTATTGATTATGTTGTTACAGTAGTTCCAATTTTCTTTCTCCTTTGATCCCCTCCACTCAGTAGCTCCTTTCCCTCCAGCAATCCCAGCCCCCTTTAGTTCATCTCCATGGGTCATGTATATAAGTTATTTGGCTTCACCCTTTCCTATATTATTCTTAACTTCCCCCTGTCTGTTTTGTACCAACCGATTATACTTCTTAATCCCTGCACCATATCCCCATTTCTCCCCCTCCCCTCTTCCAGCTGATAACCCTCCAAATGATCCCCATACCTATGATTCTGTTCCTGTTCTGGTTTGCTTAGTTGGATTTTGTTTTTATTTTTTTAGATTCTGTTGTTGATAGTTGTGAGATTTTTTGTCATTTTAGTATTCATAGTTTTGATCTTTTTCTTAAGTAAGTCCCTTTGACATTTCATATAATAATGGCTCAGTGGTGATGAAATCCCTTTAGCTTTACCTTGTCTGGGAAGCACTTCACCTGCCCTTCTATTTCAAATGATAGCTCTGCTGGATAGAGTAATTCTGGTTGCAGCTTGCCTTTCACCACATTGAATACTGCTTGCCAGTCCCTTCCTGACTGCAGAGTGTCCTCCTAGAAATCAGCCGATAGTCCTATAGGCACCCCCTGTAGGCAACTCTCTGCCTCTCTCTTGCTGCCCCCAGTACTCTCTTTTTATCTTTCACCGTTGGCATCTCAATCATGATGCATCCTGTGTGGTCTCCTCTGGGTCCAGCTCGCCTGGGAACCTCCATGCTTCCTGGACCTGTATGTCCATCTCTTTTGCAAAATTTGGGAAGTTTCCCTCATTTTTTTCAATTCTTGCTTCCTCATTCTTCACTGGTTGACTGTTTTTTCCTTCCTTATGTTCCAAATCATTGATTTGAACCCGAGTTTCCTTCCCTTTACTGTTGGCTTTGTGGGGATTCTCCTTTGTTTCACTTAGCATAGCCTTCACTTCTTCTCTTATGCATTTGACATACTCAAGCATATCTGTCAAGCCATGAGCATCTTTATCACCAGTGTTTTGAATTCTGTGTTTGTTAGCTTGTCTATCTCCTCATCTGTTAGGTTGGCTATCTCCTCTTCACTTAGTTCTCCCACTGGAACTTTGATCTGTTCCCCCTTTTGGGCCATACTCCTGTCTCCTCATTCTGACAGGCTCCTGTGTTTTTTTGCCTCTGTGTCCCAGGTAGAGCCTTAGGGATTTGTCAGTACAGGGCGACCTGTTTCACCACGTCGTGGTGCTGTATGTGAGTGAAGGGTCCGAGAGGGAACAATGACACTTGACCCACATTCATTCCTTTTCCAGGCACCTCTCCCACTTCTGCAGCAGACTAGTGCCCCTCTAGCTGCCTCTCAGGCTATCGTTCCCAGAGTGGGTGGGTCTGCAGACATTCTAGGACCGTGGGGCCCTTTAAAGAAGCAGACTGTGCTGAGAGACTGGCAGTCTCTGCCTCCACCCCAAACCCCACTGGTCTGCACAGTCAGAAGCAATGAGGCTTGATTTTCCCCTGTGCTGGGACTGTGTGCTGTGATATCCAGTGAGGTGCTGGAAACGCTCCCCAGGTGTCCCTCCTGACTCTTTAAAACAGGTGACTGCGCTTTCCGCTGGCCTACTGCTGCTGCTCCTGCTGCCACCACCACACTGTATCCTCTCTGCCCCAGCTCTGCCCCTCCTACCTTTCTGGATGAGTATTTCTTCTTTATATCTTTGTTTCCTGGACTTCCATGTAGTTTGGTTTTCTGAAACTTCTGATTGTTTCTAGTTTTGAGGTAGTTGTATTCCTTCTTAGTCGTGGAGGAAAACACACAGAGTGTCTGTCTACGCCTCCATCTTGGCCAGAAGTCTCCACAGCATCCAGGACATTCTTTAAGAGACTCCTTGGAATAATAAATATCTTTTAATACAGAATGAGTCAAAGAAATTATAAAACAGCCACAATAAAATACTACACAATGCAACTTTAAAAGAATGACTAAAGCAAAATATGACAGAATTCGAATAGTATAATCTCATTTTGTAAATAGAAAGGATATCCAGGGACATATGTACATGTGCAAATACATACTTTTTATATTTACAGAAAAACTGAAGATATCTTTGAGCAGAGTATAAAAGTTGGAGCTGAGAAAGGTTCCTTTTTCCTTTTATATTTGCCTATCCTATATGATTTTACTATGTTCCATATTACTTTTATCTTTTTATATAGGCATATATATAAAGAAAAAAATTGTATAATTTTAAATGATGAATTGCATATTGTGGATAAAGACCTCTTTAGAAGTATTAGGATATAGAAAAACTGAATCTGAATTCTTTCAGAACAAAGTAATGTTTTTACCTTGTGGTTATAAAAAATACTCTCTAGAATTATCCTTTTAGAATTCTAAAGTTCCTTATAATTACTTGCTAACTGTTCTTCCCAATAAGTGATAAGCAACTCACAGACCAAAAAACTTCTGATGACCTGTAAGCAATGCCAACCAGGAAGAATTGAACCATTTCTGGAAGCCAATATGTTGGGGCATTAAGTGCAAAAATAAATGTATATCATTGGCCACAGAATGTCTTGACTTTTCAATTAATTTGAATAGTATTATTGTGAGAAGTGAAGAATAGTAGAAAGAGAATTCTGAGGTCTACACAGAACCATCTTGTGATACGCACTTTGAAATTTGGTTTTAGATAAGGTTAACAACCTCCTGATCTCTGTTTCTTCATTCAAAAAATAAAAATTATACACTTATATGTTTTTTATGAGAACTATATCAGATAACACTTGTTAAGCATGTAATACAGGGTCTGATACATAAGAATCATTTAACACAGGAAAGTTATTATCATTGTAATTACTTTTTTTTCTATCAATTAGACCATGCATTCCCACCAGAGGCAATATCACCCTCAAGGAAGAAAATTGGATCTTGGAAGGCAAAAAGCTTAAACACTATACTGATTCATGGCTCTTCTAAACTCAACCCTCCCCAAGAAAATAGTATTCCTTAGCATTTCATTTATCTCATTAGAAGACAATAATAAAAATGGTTGAGAAAGAATGAATTAGGCTAATAACTCACTTAAGAATTACATATACATTACATATATACAGTTATCCTTTGTAATTGTTAAAGAATAAAATCTTTACTTCAATGAAAGTTAATTTCATGAAGTATAAAATTATAGAAATAGTGTCTGTTCCAGTCTACACACTTGCATAATTGAAATTTATATACACAGCAATAAAAAGGAAATGAAAGAAAGGGGGTCAGCCTCTAGGACATAGTTATATAGCTAATGGATGACAGCAGTTTCAAGAAGGAAATTTATATTGGTGGATGTTTAGCCAAATGTAAATCACAAATACTTGGGATTAAACCACTGGAGAGCTTATTCCGAGGAAGACAATAAACAGAGAGTATTTAATCTCTGCTACTATTCTTTAAAGAAGATTGATTGTGTGAAATCAAAAGTAACATAAAATAAATCACTTCTGAGTAGTAGGAGATATAGAGCTAAAGGAAGAAAATTGTTTCTCTAATAATGCCAGAAAAGCCTTCCCTTTTGCTTTCTGCCTCCTAAAGTAACAAAATGACAAGCTGAGAGTCCAAAACAATAATGAATTTCTTTACAAATGGGGAGGGTCACTGTGTATGGTTCTCTGTGGCACTCTTCTGCACAATGCCTCTTAGCACTAAACTGACTTGACTCCTGCATTGTTCTATAGTCTCTATTTTCACCATGAAGGGAAGGCCCAAAGCTACTTCACTGACTGTACTCTGGAGTATGGGAAAATTCCAAGCTAGGCACTCAGGGCTTTGGTGTCCAGCTGCTGGTTGAACAGTTTGAAGAAAAGGTAAACAAAGGACCACAGACTCACCAAAGCAATTTTGGAAGAGAGCAAATTTGGAAAAATTTATACTATCTGGAAGCTACAATAATCAAGACAGTGGATTTTGGCATTCAAATTGGCATACAGATCAATGAAATAAAATACAGCATGTAAAAATACTTCCACACATATATGGTTGACTCATTTTCAACAAAAGACTATCCTTTTCAATTAAAAATATTTAAATGAGAAAAGAACAGTCTTTTCAACAAAGAGTGATGGAATAATTGGCTGTCCATATGAAATCAAATGAACCTTAGCCCTTAGCTCCTACCATATATACAAAATAAATTTAAATGGGTCAAATAGATCCAATGTAAGAAGTAAAAACATAAAATTATTAAAATAAAACATAGGAGAAAATCTGTCATTGGGTTAGACAGAGATTTCTTCAATAGGATCTGAAAGACACAAATCAGGGGTTCCCCCACCCCTGGGCCATGGATTGGTACCAGTCTGTGGCCTGTTAGGAACCAGGCCACACAGCAGCAGGTGGGTAGCAAGCAAGCAATTAAAGCTTCATCTATATATCTATATTTACAGCTGCTCCCCATCATTGGCATTACTACCTGAGCTCCACCTCCAGTCATATCAGCAGCAGCATTAGATTCTCATAGTAGTGCAAACCCTACTGTGAACTGCACATGGGGAGGATCTAGGTTGCATGTTCCTTATGGGAATCTAATGCCTGATGATCTGAGGTAGAACTGAGGTGGTGATGCGAGTGTTGGGGAGCAGCTTCAAATACAGATTATCATTAGCAGAGGGGTTTGACTGCACGGAGACCATAAGAAATCAATTGCTTGCAGACTCTTATTGAAACCATATCAGTGAGTAGCAAGTAACTATTGAACTGCATCTGGTGGCAGGCTATAAAGCCATCCCTGCCCTCCACCCCCAGGCCCATAGAAAATTTGTCTTTCACGAAAGCAGTCTGTGGTGCCTGAAAGGTTGGGAACTTCTGACATAAGTCATAAAAGGAAAATAAATTGAACTTTACAAAAATTAAAATCTTCTATTAACCATTAAGAAAATGAAAAGGCAAACTACAGACTGGGAGAAAAATATGTGTAATGCATACATCTGAATACACTGTACACAGAATATATAAAGAATTCTTAACACCCTAGATCTACAAATATTCACTAGAAAATAAAATTTTAAAAGACACTATACCACAAAAGAAAACAAAATATAGTCAAAGCAAACATCAATAATCATTAGGAAAATAGAAATCAAAACCACAAAGAGTATTACTAAACACACACTAGAATGGCTAAAATTTAAAAGACTTATAACACAAAGTGCAAGCAAGAATACAAAACAGCTGGAATTCTCAGACATTGCTGGTAGGAATGTAAAATTGTATAACCACTTGTGAAAACAGTTGGCAGTTTCTGATATAGTTAAACATACAATTACCATATGACCTAGCAATTTCACTCCCAGGTATTAACACAAAAAAAATAAAAACATATGTTCTGTAAAATAGACTTCTACATAAGTATCTACTGAATATACAGTATTTAGTGTCACTTATTTCTCAGTAACCATTATCATCTTAATATAATGAATTCCTGTGAGGCACAAGTCATGTTTCTCAATGAATCTAACATCCTATTTTAACTTACTTGGTTATATTGATTCACCTGAGCTGTAAGCAGTTTATTTAGACAGTGGCCTGTAGACTCCAGCCAGTCAGTCATCAACATTAGTCTTATAACAGTAATATCAATGTGATGGCGGTGTAGGTAGGAGACACCAGTCTTCATCCCCCCGAACAAAGATCAACAATTAGATATCCATGAGCAAAAATAGCTCTGGGAGAGCTAAGAAGTACACTTAAGGAACTTCAGCAAGAAAGTGGAACAAAATAGCAGAATAACTGCACAAAAAGGGAAAGAACATCTTCCTTTGCCCTACATCATTTCATTACTAAAGCCAGCACAGCTCAGCATCAAGAGGAAACTCCCAGCTAAAAAGAGTTCTCCTTACTGGGAATGTTAAAAAATGGGGGTGTCCAAAAAACCCCAGAGCTTGGGGCTAGGGGATGGGGAAAAGGAAGCAGCTTTCAGGATGCCTTTGTATGCCTGGGGCTAGTGGCTAGTGTCTTTGTTATGCAAATGGATTTGATGCTCCCAAGGCCTTGGGAAGATGAGAGGGGTCTTGGACCATGGGATGGTATGAAAAAAGCACACAGAGCCTGTGTGAGTTTCTGTGAATGATCAGAACTGGGTACCATGCACACTGCATCACAGGACAGTCAAGGATTTAAAAATAAGTGGCAGACATTTTAACTGGGGACACACACCATGCTGCTTTGAAAAGAAAGGTACACCATGCTGCTTTAAGAAGGGAAAACTCCATGTAGTTTACAAGAGGCTGGGAAAACCACGTGGTTCTGGATTAAAAGCTGGCGGGCACCACAACGCAGAAAGGCCTCCCCAATCAGAATCGAATGATTGGCAGCTACTGGTAAAGCTGAACTGTGCCTAGGAAGTAGGGAAATGATATCTCTAACTTTTCTAAAACTAGCCTGGTTTGGTAGGGGGAGGCAGAAATATGTGTTTGTGGGTGTTTTAATGAACATAAGACTTAAAAGCAGAAATCCACAAATAATCTATCTCTATATAACTATTAAATAAACAATTCTTTTTCTTTTCACTAAACTCGGTATTAAGAGTTATAATTCTGGTGGCGGGCAATCAGGCCCCTAGCAAAACAGCCTGTGGGTTCTGTTTCAATCGGAGAGTCCAGGGGTTCTGTTACAGGAATGGGAAAGTGAGGTGAGCAAACAGCTTCCCCAGCCTTTTAAGACACCATATAAAAAACCCACTTCAGTTTCACCCTACCCAGAGACTGGCAAGGCTGAGTCATATAGAGATGGCTAGGGACAAGGAAGAAGAGCAGTGATTCCCCTTATCAACCACACAGCAGGAACAACCATGATTTCAAGTGATGTGCTCTGCCAAGGACCCAGGAGCTTTCACCTCTAAAGAAATCATAGTCAGCCCCCTGCAAATTACACCAGTTCTTACCCCATAGGTGGTCACATTCGAAGACACCAGCCACCGGATTCTTATGCCTGCTGGAGCCTGGGATCAACACCAGCAACTCATGCCCAGGTCTCTGAGGCTGCACAAGTAAAAGATTCCAGCCTAGACCCCTGAAGCTAACTCCCACCACTGTGTTCCTTTAGGGCCAGTACCTCCAGCTGTGTGCTTGCAATCTAACTGCCTAACATATCACTAGCCTCTACTGCCACGTAACCACCCATGGTGAGACCCTGTAGCAATGGAAATGCACACTAACAGTCAAGGTTCCCACAGCTGCTTGTAGGCCCAAATTTAGCCCTATCTCCATTCACGAGTTTGCAGCACTAGGCTCACCTATAAACTAGCCAATTGTGTGCCTGAACATTACCAACCCAACACTCATCGCTGGCCTCCAATGCCACACACATGCCTCTGAGGAGACCCTGTAGCCACTGGGGTGCACACCAACAAAGAGAACACCACTGCTGTCTGTGGGCCTCATTCCAACCCCATCTTGTCATTGGCCTGAACCACTTGCTGCAAGCCACTCCAGCTGTACATCTGAATGCTCCCAGCCTGACTCCTTACACTGGCCTGAACTGCCGTGTACCCATCGTCAGACCCAGCAGCCATGTTAGTACATATCAAATGCCAGGGCCCCTGCCCCCAGCTGCCTGTGCACCTGAAGTTGACTCTGACCCTTGCTTATCGCACTGGACTCATCACTGTGTGTGTGTGCTTGCAACTAGTCTCTGCCACTACACCATACCACCATACCACCAACTTTTACCACCACAGCTGCACTCCATGATCCTTAGGCACTAAATATGGAGTCACTACTGCATACCCCAACAGCCCTTGAAGCCCCTGCAAACCCCATACAGTGCTAGCAAAGGACCACACAGTTGATGTTGTGGGTCCCAGCAGCCTGAGCCAATGAGTCATTATGCCCCACCAGACTCAAAACTGAAACACACCCCAAAAATTGGCACCCTGTACCACTAGACCTGAAGTCACAATGTGCTTTAGCATGCCTCTACCCATAGATAAAAATCTTCCCTTAACAAAGTCAGTTCATAAAGTCTGGAAGACAAAGTGCTTCTTCAAAAATACAGATGCTTACGCAAAGTCTACATGAATCATAAAGAATAGGAAAACATGACTTCCTCAAGGTAACTGAAAACTTCCAGTAACTGATGCTACAGTAATGATGAGATAAGATCTGCCTGAGAAAGAATTCAAAATAATTGTTCTAAAGATGTTCAGAGAACACGATAATACAGATAAACAAATTAACAAAATAAAAAACAATATCAAGAAAGTGATAGAAAAAGTATTTATATATATATATATGTATACACACACACACACACACACATATATGAAACAGAAATTTTGCAGCTAAAAAACAAAACTGCAGGGAAGAATTTCAACAGCAGACTTGGTGAAGCAGCAAAAAGTAGCATTGAACTTTAGCATGAAGAGAGGTCATTTTAAAGATGGAACGAAGAAAACCTATGGGACTTATGGATAGCATTAAGAAATATATGCATCACTGGATTCCCAGAATGAAAAGTGAGGCAGAAAGGATTAGAAAGGTTATTTTAAAAACAATAACTAAGAACTTCCAAAGCCTAGGAAGAGATTTGAACAATCCAAGTTCATGAAACTAGTAAGTCACCCCAAAATGTCAATCCCAAACAATCTTCTTCAAAACACACCATAATAAAGCAGTCTAAAATCAAAGACAGAGAATTTTAAAAGTGATAGGAGAGAAAAGGTATTTCTTCTACACAAAGAAACTGTCACAAGGCTATCTCAATAGAAAACTTAAAAACCAAGGGAGAATGAGGTCTTATTTAAAAGTGATTGAAGGAAAAAAAAATTACCAACTAAGAATATTTTCCCTAGCAAAATTATTCCTCAGAAATGAAGGTAAGATAAAGACTTTACCAAATAAACGAAAGCTGAGAGAGTTTATCACAGCTGAACATGCCTTCCAAGAAATTCAAGTTCTTTAAGTTGAAATTTAAGTACACTAACTAGTAATATGAAAACATACAACACAATGGTAAGGTAAGTATATAGTCAGGTGTAGAATACTCTAATGCCATAATACAATGGTGTATTAACCATTTAACTCTATTATAAAGGCTGAAGAACAAAAGTATTAAAAATAGCTATAACAATGTGTTAATGAACACAAAAAGAAATGCAAATTGTGATATCAACAGCATAAAATGGGGGAAAGTAAAAAGAAATAGTATTGTATGCAATCAAAGTTAAGTGGCAATTAGCTTAGACTGTTATACCTGTAAAATGTTCCAAATAAGCTTCAGGTAACACAAAAGAAAAACCTACAGTAAATACACATGAAACAAAAAGAAGGGAATCAAAGTATACTACTACAGAAAATTATCAAGTCATAATGGAATACAGAAAGTTAGTAAGAAAGGGCCTACAAAATAGCAAGAACACAATAAGATGCAATTATTAAGCCACAAGCTACCAGTAATTATGATAAACATAAATGGATTAAATTCTCCAACTAAAAGTTAGATTGTTTCAACAGATAAAGTAAGGAAGACACAATAATATGATTCCTATAAAAGACTCAATGAAGCACAAAGGACACACACAGACTCAAAGTAAAGGGATAAAAAAGATATCCATGCAAATGAAAACCAAAAGAGGGTAGATTCTACTATGCATTTGTAAAACAAAATAAACCTTCAGTCAAAAACACTCCCAAGAAACAAAACAGGTCATAAAGTAATAATAAAGGAAGGGGTAAATTCACCAAGAAGATAAAACTATCCTGAATGTATAGGCAACCAACTTGAAGAACCTAAATATAAGCAAATACTAACAGATCTGAAGGAAGAAATAAACAACACTACAATAATGGTATAGAACTTTAATATCCTACTTTCAACAAAAGATAGATCATCTAGTCAGAAAACCATTAAGAAAACATTGACTTAAACTATACTTTAGGTCACACAACCTAAAAAACTTATACATAACATTCTATCCAGCAAGCAGCAGAATACATATTCTTTCCTATGTGGAGTCACTAAACAAGTCTCAGTAAATTCTAAAAGACTAAAATCATACCAAATATCTTTTATTTTTCCAATCACATGAAATAAAACTATAAAGCTATCACAGGAGTAAACTGGAAAATTCACAAATATGTAAAAATTAAACAGCACATGTATTATGAACCAGTGGATCAAAGATAAAATCAAAAAGTAAATAAAAAATTAATTAAAACAAATGAAAATATAACCATAAACCCCCAATATACCAAAACTTCTGGGATGGAGCAAAAGTAATTCTAAGAGGAAAGTTTATATTAAATTAAAAAGCAATATTTCAGAAGAATATCTTTACACCTCAAGGATAGAAAAATAAGAAAAATATTAAGCCCAAAGGTAACATAAGGAAGGAGAAGAAGAAATGTTGGAATAAAAGCAAATGAAAGAGACTAAAAAGACAATAGGAAATATGAATAAAACCAATTGTTTTTTTTTTAAAGATAAAATTAACAAATTTTTATTTAGACTTAGCAAGAGAGAGAAATAGAGAGACTCAAATGAATAAAGTTATAAATGGAAGATAAGAAATTACAATAGATAACACAAAAATACAAAGTATCATAAGAAACTACTCTGAATAATAATATGCCAAATGGACAAGATCTAGAAACTTACCACTAAGTAAGTCTGAATCATGAAGAAATACAAATTCTGAACAGACCAAATTCAAGTAAGGAGATTGAACCAGTAATCCAAAACCTCCCAACAAAGTAAAGTTCAGGACTGTATGGCTTCATGGGTGAATCTATCAAGCATTTAAAGAATTAATGTCAATCCTTATTTTCTTCCAGAAAACTTGAAGAGGAGAAAAAACTCCCAAACTCATTTTACTAGGTCAGCATTACCCTGTACCAAAGACAGTTTAGGACACAATAAGAAAACTACAGTCCAACATCCTTGATAAATACAGACACAAAAATTCTCAACAAAATACTAGCACACTACATTCAAAATAACATTAAAAAGATCATACATCATGATCCAATTGGATTTATCACTGTAATGTAAGGATGTTTCAACATACATAAGTCAATAAATTGGATACAAAACATTATTATAATGAAAACAAGTCATACAACCATCTTCATAGATGCAGAATAAAGCATTAGACAAAATTCAACATCCTTTTATGATAAAAATTCTCAAATTGGATATACAAGGAACATAATCTCAACATAATGATGGCTATATATGATAAACCCATAGTTAACATTCTACTTAATGGTAAAAGGTTGATAGCTTTCCCTGTAAGATCAGGGACAAGACAGGAGAGCTCACAAACACCACCCCTACTCAACATATTATTGGAAGTCCCAGCCTGAGCAATTAGGCTAAAAAAAAGCATACAAATTAGAAAGGAAGAAATAAATTTGTCCCTGCCCAGCCTGAGCAATTAGGCTAAAAAAAAGCATACAAATTAGAAAGGAAGAAATAAATTTGTCCCTGCCCAGCCTGAGCAATTAGGCTAAAAAAAAGCATACAAATTAGAAAGGAAGAAATAAATTTGTCCCTGTTTTCAGATGATATGATTGTACATATAGAAAATTCTAAACTCTCCACCAAAAATTGTTAGAACTAGTAAAGAAATTCAGTAAAACTGAAGGATACAAAATCAACATAAAAATCAGTTGAGTTTCTATACTCTTAATAGTTAAGTATCTGAAAAAAATAAAGAATGCAGTCCCACCTATAGCAGCATTAGAAAGTATAAAATATTTAGGAATAAGTTTAACCAAAAGCATGAAAGATCTATACACCAAAAACTACTGATGAAAGCAATTGAAGAAAATACAAATAAATGAAAAGACATCCCACGTTCATGGATCAGAAGAGTTAATATTGCTAAAATATCCCACTTATTTTTCAACAGAGACTTTGCAGACCAGAAGGAATTGGCACAAAATATTCAAAATGATAAAAAGCAAAGACATACAACCAAGGTTACATAGATAAGCTTCAGATAAATTTTTCCCAGACAAGAAAAAGCTAAAGAAGTTCATCACCAACAACCCACTATTACAAGAAATGTTAGAGGGTCTTCTTAAGAGAAAGAAAAAGAAAAAACATGATAAAAAATTATGAATAATAAAATGGCAATAAATACATATCTATCAACAGTTACTTTAAATGCAGATGGATTAAGTGCTTCAAGCAAAAGACATACAGTGGCAGAATGGATAACAAAATAGGACCCTTACATATGCTGACTCACTTCTTATCAAAAGACATACACATGGACACAGACAACAGTGTGGTGAAGACTAGGGGAGGGGGTGAGCTGGGGCTAGGTAGAAGTGGGCAAAGTGGGGCAGGTGGGGGACATCTGTAATAATGTCAACAAGTTTTAAAAAGACATACACAGACTGAAAGTAAAGAGATGAAAAAATATTTCATAAAAATGGAAGCAAACAAACATAATGTTGAGGTAGCAATAATTAGGCCATACAAAATACTTTAAAACAAAGACTAAAACAAAAGACAAGGAAAGACCCAGCAATTCTACTTCTGGGTATTTACCTGAAGAAACCCCAAACACTAAATTGAAAAGACATTTGCATCCATATGTTTATTACAGTATTATTTACAATAGCCAAGATATGGAAGCAACCTAAGTGTCCATCAATAGATGAACACATAAAGAAGAAGTGGTAATATATACAATAAAATATGACTCAGTCATTAAAAAACATAATAAAATCTTCCCATCAGAAGCAACATGGATAAACTTAAGAGGGTACTGTGTTGAGTGAAGTAAGTCAGCGAAAGGTAAATACCATATGATTTCACTTACATGTGAAATCTAAAGAACAAAATAAATGAACAAGCAAACCTGAAACAGAGTCACAGATACAGAGGATATTTTGAGGGATGCCATATAGGAGGAGAGTTGAGGGAATGGGTGAAAAGGGGGAATAGATTAAAAAGTACAAATTGGTAGTTACAGAATAGTCATGGGGATGTAAAGTACAGCACAGGGAATACAGTCAATAATATTATAATAACTATGTATGGCATCAGATAGGTACTGGATTTTTGGGGCTGATCACTTAGTAAGTTATATCAATTTCTAATCACTGGGTTGTGCATCTGAAACTTATATAATATTGTACATCAACTATAATTGACAAAAATAACATTTAAAATGGGGAAAATGTCCTTGTTACCCAAAGTAATCTGCAGATTCAAGCAATTCTTATCAGAATTCCAATGGTATTTTTCACAGAAATAGAATAAGCAATCCTAAAATTCATATGGAAACACAAAAGACCCTGAATAACCCAAGCAATCTTGAGACACAGCAAAGCTAAAGGTGTCATGCTCCCTAATTCTATTATATATGTTTGTGTATGTGTATACATATACACTTGTACACACACACACACACAGAGATGCACACACACACACACACACACACACACACACACACACACACACACACACATATATATATATATATATATATATATATATATATATATATATATATATATATATATATCGTCGTCGGCAGCCGTCCGTCTCGAGAGACGATGGTGTAGCTTCTTAAGTGTCTATCTGCACCGCCGAGAATGGCTGTGCAGTCCGACTCGGGAGTGACACGGCATCTGTCTCCTCCCGTGTTGAATCGACATCTTGCGATGACGCTGGAGTGTCCTCTCCAGTGGAGCTGAAGCTACAGAGCCTGGGCAGGGTGATATGGAGGGTCTGCTGTTGCCCATGCAGCAGACCCCCCCTCTCTTCGCAGCTGAAGGGTCCAAGGGAAAGACGGAGTCAATACAGCTTGGCTTCAGGTGCGCCGCAGGAGTTGCCGGTGTTGACTACAACGTCAAACCGCCTTAGGGACTCCGGCTCCGGATTTTCTGTCGGGGTTTACTCCCTTAGCCTTTCCCCAGAAGAGGTATGCCGCAAGGCAGCGGAGGTTTTTTGGAGTCAGAGTTTTCCTTCTCTGATGTACCCTGACTGGAAGATCGAACCAGCGACACTTAGCTCGCAGGCCGACGCTCAATCCACTGAGCTAAACCAGCCAGGGCAGATATATATATATATATACACATACTGTATTACAAAACGATAGTAATCAAAAGAGTACGGTACTGGCATGAAAACAGACACATATACAAATGAAACAGAATCAAGAGCCCAAATCAACCCAACTATATATAGTCAACTAATATTTGACAAGGGAGTCAAGAATAGGATAGTATCTTCAATATATGGTGCTGAGAAACAATATCAAAATGAAAAAAATTAAATTGTACTCTTATTTTACACCATTCACAAAAATTAACTAAATGCATTAAGGATTTAAACATAAGACATGAAACCATAAAATTATTCAAAGAAAACACGTCTTGGCAATGATTTTTTTATATGTACTATGCTGCCCTTGGCAGTTAAAAAACTAGTCTTGCAAAAGGTAAAAACTATTCTCAAGAAAGGAAGGAGTTAAATGATGTTTTTAGTCCATCAACTTTTGTTGTTGGATTATAGTAATCTCTGTGTATCAATCAGAATGTAAACATTGATAAAGTATCAAAAATATATATGCACAAAAAAAGGTTGATGTATTTTCCCTTTAGAAAGAATTCTAATTGTTAAAAGCCATCCCTATAAATTACATTTAAAATCTATGCTGGGTATTGTTTACTGTTTAGTTCCAGAACTACAGGATGAACAGATCTGCTTTCAACATTTTTTAAAATTTTATTTTATTTTATTTTTAGAGAGAGAGGAAGGGAGGGAGAAGAACAGGGAGAGAAACAGAGATACATTGTTGGATGACTTTCACATTCCTCCACCTGGAGACCTGGCCCACAACCAAGGCATGTACCCTGTCTGGGAGTACAACCAATGACTTTTTGGTTCACAGGTTGGCACCCAATCCACTGAGCCACACTAGCCAGCATTTAACAGATCTGTTTTAAACCATCAAGTACACCAATATATCCTCTTAAGAATTTTATTGCTTAATTTTCCAAAAAAGTTTCCAATCATAAATTGCTCGTAACTTGGAAATATTTCCTTAATAATTCTTCATGTAAATCATTGGAAAATAAGGCCTTTGTATGGAAAAATTAAGAAACACCTTGAAATGGACCAAAAATATGACTGAAATGTCTTATCAAGTAGTCTCAGAAATTATCTGATTTTTATTATCTTATCTTACAATTCTGCAAGTTTTTTTAATATTTGTATTTATTGATAAATTAATTTATTTATCTATGTATTTATTTATTTTTAGAGAGAGGGAAAAGGAGAAAGAGAGGGAGAGAAACATCATTGTATGGTTGCCTCTCATGCACCTCCAACTGGGGAACTGACGTGCAACCTAGTCATGTGCCCTGACTGAGAATCGAACCTGTGACACTTGGTTTGCAGGCCAACGCTCAATCCACTGAGCCACATCAGCCAGGCCAAATTCTGCAAGTTTTTAAAAATTAAAAATAACACGTAAGATCATAGATGGCAGAGGAGTAAGTTGAAGCTAAACTACCCTCCTCCCAGGACCAATGTAGAATTACAACTTAATTGTGGAGAAATCATCTGGAATAACCAACTGAACACCAGCTGAAGAGAAGCCTTATAACCATAGACAGACAGAAAAGGCCGCTTCATCACAATGTGACAGATAGAAAGTGCTGAGATGTGAAAGGGCTGGCTGGGCTCCCACGGGTGGTAGCTGAAGGGACCAAGAAACAGATCAACAGCTGGGGATTCCCCCTGAGAAGGGCAGGGTCTAAACACCCAGCTGGGCTTCCAAGCCTACAGCAACAAAGTGGAAAGTAAAATAGCAACCAGTTTTGAAAAGTGAAGAGCTGCAAGTTTTTTTGTTTGTTTTTGTTTTTTGCTGGCCTAAAAGAAACAGCTGGAGACAAAGAGCTCTTAAAGGGGTCATGTATGAAAATATTTTGGCACCCACTTACCCTGGCTAAAGCAGAGGGAAGGCAGAGAGAACTAGAGATGCTTTGGGAGAGTTTAGAGTAATAGCTTCGAGGAGAAAATGAGGGAGCAGCTGACTAGCCAGTGCTGACTAATTCCCCTCCAAATGATGTCAGCCTGAGGGGAAGCAATAGCCCCGCCAGCAGGAATTAATCTAACTCACCCTCACTGCATAAGCCTATGGCTGATCACAGATTGAATAGATTAACAACTGAAGGAGACAGACAAAGACAGTAGATCCCTGGTAGTCTCTAACAGGCTGCCTAGCACCAGACTGGGACACAATCTAACACCATCAGTGGTGGAACTAGGAAATGCAGATCAATCTCAGAAGCAGAAAGACAAGAAGAGTCACAAAAGTGGGGGAACAGAGAAACAACCCACCATTGGAAGGAAAGGAGGAATCGTCAGTAAGAGTGCTAAATGAAAAAGAGGTAAGCAAACTATCAGACGTGGAATTCAAAATATATATTATAGGGAAGCTCAATGAAATGAGCAAACTCAAAGAAGAAAACTACAAAGAACTCTAGGGAAACTACAAGGAACTTACTGAGAATTTCACCAGCATGGAAAAGGACATAGAAGCTATCAATAAAAGCCAGGAGGAAATGAAGAATACAATTTGTGAATTGAAGAACACAGTAGAAGTAATTAAAAGGAGGCTAAAGGAAGCAGAAGATTGGATCAGCAAGATGGAGGACAAAATAGAATAAAATTCCCAGACAGTGTAATAAAATGGAAAAAGACTGAAGAGGAATGAAGAGGTTTTAAGAGAACTGCAGGACAACATGAAATGTAATAATATCCATATCATGGGAGTACCAGAATGAGAAGAAGAGAAGCAAGGGATAGAAAACCTGTTTGAAAAACTAATGACAGAAAACTTCCCTAACATGATGAGAGAAAAAGTCATGCAAGTTCAGGAAGCACAGAGGGTCCCAATAAAGATGAAACCAAACAGGCAAACTCCAAGGCACATCAAAATTTAAATGGCAACATTGAAAGACAAAGAGAGAATCCTAAAAGCAGCAAGAGAGAAAAAATTAATAACATACAAGGGAGTTCCAATAAGGCTAACATCAGATTTCTCAACAGAAACACTACTAGCCAGAAGGGAATAGCAAAAAGCATTCCAAGCAATAAAAACAAAGGCCTAAAACGAAGAATACTCTACTCAGCAAGGCTCTCATTCAAAATGGAAGGTGAAATAAGAAGTTTCCAAGACAAAAGAAGGATAAAAGAATACATCTCCACCAAACCATCCTTGCAAGAGATACAAAAGCATCTGCTTTAAGAAGATGAAGAAACAGAAAGACAGAGAGGAACACAAGTACAAAGGGGGAAAACGATCATGAATAAGTACCTATCAATAATAACCTTAAATGTAGATGCATTAAATGCACCAACCAAAAGACATGGGGTAGCTGAATGGATTAAAAAGCATGACCCACATATATGCTATCTACAAGAGACCCACTTCAGAACAAAAGATCTACACAGACTGAAAGTGAAGAGATGGAAAAAAATATTTAAAGCAAATGGAAATTTTTTAAAAAGCAGAGGGTAGCAATACCTGTATCAAATAAGAGATTTCATAGCAAAGGGCATAAAAAGAGACGAAGGAGGATATTTTATAGTACTTAAGGGAAAATTCCATCAAGAAGATAGAATCCTTGTAAACATATATGCACTCAACAGAGGAGCACCCAAATATGTAAGGAAAATCTTGAAAGACTTCAAGAAAGATATAGACAGCAACAAACTCATAATAGAAAACTTTAGCATACCATTGTCAACAATGGACAGATATTGAAAGCGAAGAAACAACAAGGATATTGAGGCATTGAATAACATTCTAGATCAAATGAACATAATTGATATATACAGAACTTTTCACCCCAAAGAAGCAAAATATATATTATTTTCAAGTGCACATGGAACATTTTCAAAGATAGACCACATAGTAGGACACAAAACAAGCCTCAAAAAATTCAAGAAAATTGAAATTATATCTAGCATCTTCTCAGATCACAATGACTTGAAACTGGAAATCAACCTCAAAAAAAAAAGACATTCAAACTCATGGAGAATGAATCACATGCTATTAAATAATGAATGAGTTAACAATGACATCAAGAAAGAAATCAAAAAATTTCTGGAAAGAAATGATAATGAATAGACAATAGCCCAAAACTATGGAATACAGCAAAAGCAGTCCTGAGAAGAAAGTTCATAGCAATACAGGCCTATCTAAAAGGGATAGAAGAATCTTAAATAAAAAATCTAACTCTACAGCTACAAAAACTAGAGTAACAACAACAAACAAAGTCCAGAGTGAGTAGAGGGAAGAAAATCATCAAGTTTAGAGCAGAATTAAATGACATAGAGACTAAACAAATAATTCCAAAGACCAATATAACCAGGAGACAGTTCTTTGAAAAGATAAACAAAATCAACAAGTCTTTAACCAACATCCTCAAGAAAAATAGAGAGAGGACCCAAATAAACAAAATCAAAAATAAAAGTGAAGAAATCACAACCGATACCACAGAAATACAAAGGGTTGTGAGAAATTACTATAAACAATTGTATCACAAGACATTTGACAACTCAGATGAAATGAACAAATTTCTGGAAACAAAGTCTTCCAAAACTAAATCAAGAAAAATCAGAAAGCCTGAACAGACCGATAACAACTAGTGAAATTGAAGCAGGAATAAAAAACCTCCCGGCACACAAAAGCCAGGATGGATGGCTTCACTGGTGAATTTTACAAAACATTTAGGAAAGAACTAACTCCTATCCTTCTCAGACAATGTCAAAAAATCCAAGAAGAGGAAAGACTCCCAAACTCTTTCTATGAAGCCAGTATTACCCTAATTCCAAAACCAGGTCAAGATACAACAAAGAAAGAAAACTACAGGCCAATATCACTGATGAACATAGATGCTAAAATCCTCAACAAAATACTGGCAAACCTGATCCAGCAACACATTAGAAAAATCATACACCACGATCAAGTGGGACTCATCCCCGGGATACAAGGATGGTTTAATATTCACAATCAATAAACATAATACACCACATAAATAAAATGAAAGACAAAAATCATATGATCATATCAATAGATGCAGAAAAAGCATTTAATAAAGTACAACATCTATTTATCATGAAAATACTCAGCAAAATGGGAATAGAGGGAGCACACTTCAACATCATAAAGGCCATACATGAGAAATCTTAAGCCAACATCATAGCCCATGGGCAAAAACTGAAAGCATTTCCCCTAAAATCAGGAACAAGACAAGAATGTCCACTCTCTCCACTCCTATTCAACATAGTCTTGGAAGTTCTAGCCACAGCTATCAGACAAGAAAGAGAAATAAAAGGCATACAAAGTGGAAAAGAAAAAGTAAAACTGTCATTATTTGCAGATGATATGACTGTGTACATAGAAAATCCTATAGACTCAATGAAAAAACTAATCAACTTAACAAGTGAATTTCACAAAATAGCAGGTTACAGAGTCAATATTCAGAAATCAAAGGCATTTCTGTACACCAACAATAAAACATCAGAGACAGAAACTAGGAAAAGAATCCCATTTACTATAGCAACAAGAACAATAATGTACCTAGGATTAAACTTAACCAAGGAGGTAAAAGACCTGTACTCAAAAAACTACATAATTTCTAAGAAAGAAATTAAAGAAGATACAAATAAATGGAAGCATATATCATGTTCATGGATGGGAAAAATCCACATCATTAAAATGTCCATTCTACCTAAAGCAATTTATAGATTCAATGCAATCCCTATTAAAATACCAGTGACATATTTCACAGACCTAGAACAAATACTTCAAAAGTTTATATGGAACCAAAAAAAAACCCGAATAGCCACAGTAATCTTAAGGAAGAAAAACACAGTAGGAGGAATCACAATATCTGATACCAAACTATATTATAAGGCCACAGTTATCAAAACAGTCTGTTACTGTACTGGCATAAGAACAGACATATAGGTCAATGGAACAGAATAAAGTCCAGAAATAAATCCAGGACTATATCATCAACTAATATTTGATAAAGGGGGAAGGAAAATCAAATGGAGTGAAAAGAGCCTTTTCAACAAATGGTGTTGGGAGAACTGGACAGGGATTTGCAAAAAAAATGAAAGTAAACCACCAACTTACACCACACACAAGAATAAACTCAAGATGGATCAAAGACTTAAATGTAAGCCGTGACACCATAAAAGTCCTAGAGGAAAACATAGGAAAATTTCAGACATCCCACGTAGCAAAATTTTCAGTAATATATCTCCTAAGACAAGGGAAATAAAGGAAAGAATAAACAAATGGGACTACATCAAACTAAAGAGTTTCTGCTCAGCAAAAGAAAACATCAGCAAGATGAAAAGGGAACCAACCATATGGGAAAACATATTTGCCAATGATACCTCAGACAGGGGATTGATCCCCAAAATATATAAAGAATTTACATGTCTCAACACCAAGAAGACAGACAACCCAATTAAAAAATGGGGAAAGGACTTGAACAAACACTTCTCCAGAGGACATACAGAGGGTCCATAGGCATATGAAAGAATGCTCAACATCACTAGCCATCAGAGATGCAAATTAAAACTGCAATGTGATACCACCTCACACTGGTCAGAATGGCCATCCTCAAGAAATCAACAGACAACATGTGCTATCTAGGATGTGGAGAAAAGGGATCTCTAGTGCACTTCTGGTGAGAATGCAGACTGGTGCAGCCACTATGGAAAACAGTATGGAATTTCCTCAAAAAACTAAAAATGGAACTGCCTTTTGAACCAGCGATTTCATTGCTAGGATTATACCCAAAGAATCCTGAAACCCGTATTCAAAAGAGCCTATGCATCCCTTTGTTCATAGCAGCACTATTTACAATAGTCAAGGGCTGGAAACAGCCTAAGTGCCCATCTGTAGATGAGTGGATCAAAAAAACTGGTACATTTACACTTTGGAATACTATGTAGCAGAAAGAAAGAAGGAACTCCTACCATTTGCAACATAGATGAAACTAGAGAGAATTATGCTTAACGAAATAAGCCAGATAATAAAAGACAAATAGCATATGATATCACCTAATACAGGAAACTTATTAACAACACAAACAAGCGAGCAAAACTGAACCATAGGCATGTAAACAAAGAGCAGACTAGTGGTGACAAGGGGGGAGGGGGGAGGGAGAGAAGAAAGGTAAGAAGCGGAAGGATCTAGTCAAGGAGCTAGTATGTATGACCAGTGGACATGGACACGGGGTAGGGATTGACTCTGGGAGAAGGAATGGGCGAGGTGAGGGGAGGTAATGGTGGAAAATGTGGAACAACTGTAATAGAATAGTAATTTAAAATTATTTTAAAAAAACATATAATGTAAATTATTATTGTTCATAGAAATATAAATTAGTTGTGTCCAATGGACTGCAATTAATTGATGTCCTGGAGACATCCAAATTCATTTCAGCATTATTTTTCTCACTATTTTTGTATGTTTTATTGATTATGCTGTTACAGTTGTCCCAATTTTTTTCCCTTTGCTCCCCTCCACCCAGAAACTCCCTTTCCTCCTTCAGCCCCTCTCCTTAGTCCATGTCAATAGGTCATGCATAAAGCTCTTCTCAACATCCCCTGTCCATTCCACACCCTCCAACTATGCTCTTAATTCTTACACCATTTCCTCCCTCTCCTCCTTCCCCTCCCCAGCTGCCCTCCCTTCACATGCTCCCCATATGTATGATTCTGTTCCCCCTCTAGTTGTCTGCTTAGTTTACCTTTGTTCCATTCCCTAGCTTCTGTTGTTGATAGTTGCGATACTGTTTTCATTTTAATATTCATAGTTTTTATATCCTTTTTCTTAAATAAGTTTCTTTAACATTTCATATAATAATGGCTTGATGATGATGAACTCCTTCAGCTTTACTTTGTCTGGGAAGCACTTTATCTGCCCTTCCATTCTGAATGATAGCTTTGCTGGATAGAGTAATTGTGGTTGTAGGTTTTTGCTTTTCATTACTTTGAATATTTCTTGTCAGTCCCTTTTTGCCTGCAAAGTTTCTTTTGAGAAAGTAGCTGACAGTCTTATAAGTACTCCTTTATAGGTAATCCTCCTCTTCTCTCTTGTTGCTTTTGAGATTCTCTCTTTATCCTTAGCCTTTGGCACTTTGATTATGATGTGTCTCAGTGTCGTCTTCCCTGGGTCTAGTTTGGGACTCTCTGTGCTTCCTGGACCTGTATGTTCATTTCCTTCCCCAAATTAGGGAAGTTTTCCTTCATTATTTTTTCACATAATTTTTCAATTTCTTGCTCTCCCTCTTCACCTTCTGGCAACCCTATGATTTGGATGTTGGCACATTTATAGCTGTCTCAGAGGTTTCTAAGATTCTTTTCAATTTTTTTTAAATTCTCATTTTCTTCTTCTGTACTGGTTGACTGTTTGTTTCTTCCTTATGTTCCAAGTTGTTGATTTGAACCCTGCTTTCCTTTCCTTCATCACTTGTTTCATGTGAATTTTCCTTCATTTCAGCCTGGATAGACTTCATTCTTTCCCCATCCTGTTTAACTTTTGCTGTCAAGTCTGTGAGCATCTTTATATCCAATGCCTTAAACTGTGCATTGCTATCTCCTCATCCACTAGGTGTGGTATCCACTCATTGCTTAATTGTGTCACTGGGACCTTGATCTGTCCCCCCTTCTGGGCCATACTTCTCTGTCTCCTCATCGTGATAGCTTTCTGTGTTTGTTTGCTTCTGTGATTTGAGTGGGGCTGTTGCACCTCTTACAGTATAGGGGGCAGAGCCTTAGGTATTCATTAGTGCTGGCAACCATTTCACCGCATTTTGGCACTGTATTTAGAGGAGGGGTTTGAGAGGCAAAAATGCTGGTTGCCACTGCTTCTCCATGCACTTCTCCCCCTTCCCATACTAAGCAAACTGCCTCATTTTTGAGACTAGTAGCTTCTTCCTCTGCCCCTGCCCCTGACTTGCTTTCACAGTCAGAAGCAATGCAGCTCTATTTTCCTCAGCACTGGAACCGCAAGCTACATGGTCTGGTTTGGGGTTGGGGTCGCTTCTCAGATTTAAACTCTATGACTGTGTTTTTTGCCCTGGGTACAGCAAGCTGCACCTGCCAGCCACTCACCCACCCCGAAGACACTGCTCCACTCCTTTCTCTGTCCCGGCTCTGCCCTTTCTATCTTTGTGACTGATTATTTCTTCTTTATTTCTTTTTTGAACTTCCTTGTAGTTTTGATTTTCTGGATTTCCTGTTTGTTTTTTCAGTTTCGAGGTGGTTGTAAATATCTTCTTCTTAGTTGTGAGGAGATCCAGCATGTGTATTTAACCTCTATCTTGGCTGGAAGTCCTCATTTTCTCACTATTTTTGTGTGATCACTTAAATTCTCCTTTGAGTCCACTGTAATAATATTACTGGTTCCCTAGTTAATTAATGAGTTAAATAGAATATTTGACATGTGTTCATATTATATCTTTTATGGAATAAATATTCTGCTTTGGATTAAAGTAATTTTTATGTACTACGCTACCCTTGGCAGTTACAAAACCCCATGTAGCCTCAATAAACAAGGAATACAAAGTCTTTTTGTGTTTTCAAGGTAGATCTGTATAGAACATATCCACAAAACTTGAGGCTATTGGTCAGGATGAAATACAGGAGATATTGTGGGTTCGGGTCCTGATTACCACAATAAAATGAATTATAATAAAGAGAGTAACAAAATTTTTTGGTTTCCCAGTGCAGATAACAGTTATGTTTATGCTATACTGTAGTCTATTAAGTATGTAATAGTATTTTGTATTTTTTTAAAAACTGTACTTACCTTAATTAGAAAATACCTTATTGCTAAAAAAGGCTAACCCATCATCTGAACCTGTTGGAAAAAATGGCACTGATAGACAAATCTTCAATTGGTATAAAATGTATCCACAAAGCACAATAAAATGAGGTATGCCTGTACAGACATGGAAGTAAAAGTGCTTCTTTCTTGGCTCCATGCGTCTCAGTATCCTTCAACTACATTAAAGATACTATTACCCGTGTGAGGGTTCATTGGAAGAACTAAGACTGTGTATGTGTGTGTGTGCATGTGTGTGGTACTTAGCATAATTTTGGGACCAAGAAAGACTCAAAATATTAGTCACCTTTACCTTTATAAAGGGTCACAGAAATAAATATTGAAATTGTGTCTTTTATATATCTTACCACCCATGAGAGCTAAATAAGTCTTTTTTTATATATATAGTCTGTTGATTATGTTGTTACAGTTGTCCTAATTCCTTCTCCTTTTGCTCCCCTCTTCCTAGTACCCGCCTGCCCTCCAGCAATCCCACCTCCCTTAGTTCATGTCCATGGTCATGCATATATGTTCTTTCGCTTCACTATTACCTATATTATTCTTAACTTTCCCCTGTCTATTCTGTACCAACCAATTATGCTTCTGAATCCCTGCACCATTTCCCCATTTCTCCTCCTTCCCCCCGCCCCCAGCTGATAACCATCCAGAACCATACTTATGATTTTGTTCCTGTTCTGGTTGTTTGCTTAGTTTGTTTTTGTTTTTAGATTTAGTTGTTGATAGTTGTGAGTTTGTTGTCTTTTTAATGTTCATACTGTTGATCTTTTTTTGAAATAAGTCCCTTTAACATTTCATATAAGAATGGCTTGCTGATGATGAACTCCTTGTCTGGGAAGCACTTTATCCGCTCTTCCATTCTAAATGATAGCTTTGCTGGATAGAGTAGTCTTGATTGTAGGTCCTTGCTTTTCATTACTTTGAATACTTCTTGCTAGTCCCTTCTTGCCTGCAAAGTTTCTTTTGAGAAACCAGCTGAATAGTCTTAGAGGCAGCCCTTTGTAGGCAACTCTCTGATTTTCTCTTGCTACTTTTAAGATTCTCTCTTTATCTTTAACCTTAACATTTTAATTATGTGTCTTGGTGTGGTCCTCTTTGGATCCAGCTTGTTTAGGACTCTCTGTGCTTCCTGGACTTGTATGTCTATTTCCTCTGCCAAATTGGGGAAGTTTTCCTTCATTATTTTTTCACTTAACCTTTTGATTTCTTGCTCTTCCTCTTCTCCTGGCACCCCTATGATTTGGATGTTGGCACGTTTAAAGTTGTCCCAGGGGTTCCTAAGCCTCTCCTCATTTTTTCCAATTCTTGTTTTCTCCTTCTGCACTGGTTGGCTGTTTTCTCTTCTTATATTCGAAATCATTGGTTTGAACCCTGGTGTTTTTCCCTTCACCATTGGTTTTGTGTGGATTTTCCTTCCTTTCATTTAGCATAACCTTCACTTCTTTTCTTATGCATCTGCCATCCTTAAGCATATCTGTCAAGTCTGTGAGCATCTTTATCACCAGTGTTTTGAACTCTGCATCTGTTAGCTTGGCTATCTCCTTGTCTGTTAGGTTGGCTCTCTCCTCACCGCTTAGTTCTCCATCTAGAACCTTGATCCATTCCCTATTTTGGGTCATACTTCTCTGTCTCCTCATCTTGACAGGCTCCTGTGTTTGTTTGCCCCTGTGTCTTAGGTAGAGCTGTCACACCTGTTATGTTTAAGAGGCGGAACTTTAGGTATTCGTCAGTATAGGACTTCCCATTTCACCGCGTTGTGGCGCTGTGTGTGGAGGAGGATCTGATAGGGAACAATGCCGCTTGCTCAGGACTCACCCCTCCTCCAGGCACTTCTTCCACTTTTGTATGGGACTGATGCCTCTCTATCTGTTGCCCTCGCTGTTGTTCCTAGAGTGGGTGGGTATCCAGATGTTCTAGGACTGTGGGGGCCCTTTAAAGAAGTGAACTCTACTGAGAGACTGGCAGTTTCTGCCTCTGTCCCAACCCCCACTGGTTTGCAGAGTCAGAAGTGATGAGACTTTATTTCCTCTGGTGCTGGGACTGTGAACTGTGCAGTCTGGTCTGGTGCTAAGAGCACTCCCCAGATGTTGAGCTAAATAATTCTTGAATAGACAAACACCAACTTTTTAAAAAGCATATCAAAGACATTAGCACTAATGGATTATTTTATTCTTTTTTTCTTAACTTACTGATTTGAGGGAGAGAACTATTGATTTGTTGTCCCACTTCATTATGCAAAGAGCCTAAGGAGGTCTGAAATAACTTCAGCAAATTGTTTGTCAATTCCAAAGAAATTAACCCTAAGGACTGGTTGTGAAGGATAGACTGGTGAAGTTTACCACCATATTGATGGCTGGCTGCTAACCAGCTGGTGACGTTTTCTGCCAAGTCCCATCTGTCTTGCAGACAGGCCACAGGGTGGGCAGCCAGCTGGTGAAATTACTGCCATGGGTGGGGAGGGAAGATCAGCCAGTAAAGTTTCCACAAGCCAAACTTTCCCAGTACAAGATAATATAAAGTACAAAAAACAAAGCAAACAGGGCATAGGGTGGGGTGCAGGGTGTAGGCATTCTCATGCTAGCTGTGAGATCAAAATGCAAGTTACTTCTCTGAGTTGTTCACAATCCAGGCTCATATCTACAAGCAGTTTCTCCCTTGATCAAGGAGCTGGCCAGGCTCCCAGGGTCTTACAGTCTGCTTACAGATAGCCTTCACTATATTCCCACATGATTGGAGGGGGAGTTGGAGCTTGGGAAGCATCCATGTTCTTGTATACCATATACAATTACATATACATTCATTGGTTGATTCTTGTATGTGCCCTGACTGGGGATTGTACCCACAAACTTGCATGTTGGGACAATACTCCAACCAACTTTGCAAACCTGCCAGGGCCCACTAATTGTTTTTTTTAAAAAATAGCTAAAAAATATTCAGCACGGTGTGGCAAACTCTGTGCTAAGAGCTTTACAATCATTCGCTCAAGTGAGCCTCCTACAAAAATCTTATAAAGACAGGTTCTCATAAAAACTTGAAAGTGGTGGCCCTATTTTATAGATGATGAAACTAACAAAGTGAGTACTACAAACATGGAGTAGGGTCAATTCTCAACTTAAACCTTGAAAATAGGACATTTTGTATCACTGAAAGGTTAAGGAGGTAAAATACCTGAAAGCTTGATGTATAAATAACCCCTACCCACTGAACCAATGACTCATTAACTTAATTTCAACTTAAGAGAATTATTGGTTGCTATGACTTTTCTCAAATTCAGCTTTCCTTGGGATCCATTCTGATGATTCTTAATAGCTGGTTCTTTATTTCTTTTGTATTCCCTCTAGTTTTGAACTTTATCTCCTTGCTATTAACAGCCTATTTAGGTGGAAGAAAAGGGGACATATACTAAACCTCACAAGCTCAAGGGAGGCCAGCGTGGCAGCCTTATGAATTCAGAGACTTAATGTAAGGATGGTCTGAAATTAACTTTCTAACTAAAAGCATTTCATGGCTAGTAGTCATGTCCTAGGCCAGTATTTTTCCCTAACAAAGACCAATTTTTACCTTACCTGAGTTTACCTGTTATATTTTTGAATCTATGATAACATACCTTTGTAACATACCTTTTAGACCCCTCAAAGCACAGGCATGGCAACAGGGGGTGACCACAAATCCCCTCATTGTTATTGTTATCACGTTAATTATTGACTATTAACCATCCTGTACTCACCTGTGTAAAAGTATCTATCATTTTACTTTTTACCCAATCCCAAAGGTTCCCCACCCTCCCCCACCCACTTTTATCCTCCCACCTTCCTAATCTATTACCAATGGATTTCTTGCAACCCCCTCATATATGCCTTTTCTTTTGATTCTAATGTATAATATAAGGTGCTAAAATGCCATTTTCCAGAGCATTTCTCAATCTGTTAAGAATCTGCTTCCCAGCAATTGTCAGCTTGTCTCAAATAAGCTCACAAAAAATTATCTACAGGTTTGAATGTTCCTTACATTGACATTTCCTTTCATTCTTAATATCGCTATACAGTATTCCCTCACTTATTGTGGGTATTACATTCTAGACCCCCCCTGTGACAGGTGAAAATCCACAAATTAGCAACCTTATATTTTAGTATTTATATATTTTTTAAGGCTTTATAAACCCTTCCCACACACTTAAACCGTTCCTAGTCCCTTATTAACCTTTCCCACTCCCTTATTAACATTTTCCACACTTTTATAAACTCTACTTATATTCTTAAACATATTCTACACTCTTAAACCTACATAACTTTAACAACATATGTATATAGTACTGCAAAATCCTGCAATATAATAAAAAAAAAACATGATAAATAATTAAATATAATATTTTAAAAAATCCCACGATACAGTGAGGTCACAATAAGTGCACTGCAATATAGAGAGGGACTACTATACCTTCTGGGTTTAAGATTTAGGAATGCCTGCACAATTGGGCCCTCAGCCTTTGTTGAAGCAGAAGCAAGTAGCCCAGAGACTATCCCAATGCCTGAGGCACTCCCTTCAGTCCTGCCAACCAACCTCCTTCTGAGGGTGCTTATGCTTCTGGAAAAACATAGCACAGCTGACATCTGGTGGGCATGAACAATAATTGCACCATTTCACTTTAGGATCTAATTCCCTTGAACACAATAAATAGGCTAGAATCCTTTTCTCAGTCCTCAGGCACTCCATCTCTAAAACAAAGCCAGGTCTAACATTCTTAAATTTCCTCTCACATTTTATTTTGCCTTCTAAATTTCAGTGTTACAGAATATTTTAATGCAATTATTGTGAAAATAAAAACAGCTTTTGAATGTTTAAAAGAAGAAAAATCTCTTCCACAGATATTTTTAAAGTTGATTGAAATATTGCTTCATAAAATACAAGAAATGAAATCTATCAGCATCTTCACATATTCTTCTACATGTATGGATCCAAAATTAATAAGACATAAACAAAAAGCATTCAAAAGCACTCCTACACACATTTAATAGGCACTTACATGTCCCAAGAAACATGCCAAGTCTGGGAATATAACCTTAAGATGTGGTTGGAATTCAATACATATGAACATTGTTTTAGACCAAAAGTACATTACATGATGATCACTCCCAATTTCTTTTTCCCAGTATCATCTGGACCACCTAAGACATTGTCTGATGTAGTATTACTAAAAACTATATGTTACCATATCAAATTTTTTTAAAAACCCTGGTTGTTATGAGTGACTTCCTCAATCCTCTTGCTACATCTATAGACCACATTCTTT
Organism: Furipterus horrens; assembly: GCF_987537825.1. Taxonomy (NCBI): domain Eukaryota; kingdom Metazoa; phylum Chordata; class Mammalia; order Chiroptera; family Furipteridae; genus Furipterus; species Furipterus horrens. The sequence goes on from NW_028327177.1 coordinate 49,478,907, forward strand.
TTATATCAAAAACAAAAATAATTTCCTTGTCTCTCTGCCCGAGGAAGAATGCTACATAATTTTATAAACATTTTATCTCTTCTTCCTCATGTAAAGAATAAATATGTAGTAAAAATAGCACTGATTTTTAAGAATGAATGGTTAGGTTCTAATTCTGACATGATGCCTACTGTGCATCCTGACAAAAGTACTCTGGTTCCCTGCCTCTAGGTTGTCTCATCTGCAAAATGCTGGAAACAAAATCAACAGTGTATTTACAAAGAAAGATTACATATAATAAATCTGTAAGACTACCATAGTAAACACAAAATTAATGTTAACTCTGCTCCCCTTTCTATTATTTCTCCACAATTTTAGCCCTCTTATTTCACCAAAAGTACTTACTGCTCATTACAAAAGCTTACAGAACAACTTCCATATTTCAGTTAGAAGAATGTATCACTTAATGTAGAAAAGTCATACTCTATGAAGAAGCAATCTTCATCTGGTGAAATAAATAGCAACATAATTTTTTTAAGTTTATTTACTTATTTTTAGAGAGAGGGGAAGAGAGGGAGAAAGAGGAAATAAACATCAATGTAAGAGAGAAAGAACGATGCATAGCCTATGTATCTGTTGCCTCTCATATGCACCCTGACCTAGACTGAACCCCCAACCCAGGCATGTCCCTGAGCATGAATTGAACTGGTGACCTTTTGCCTTGTGAGATGCCCAGCCAACTAAGCCACAATGGTCAGGGTGTAACTCATAAAATTGTATGGACTTATGAATCATACTAAACTAAAACCAAAGGTATTCTTTATAAAATCAACAACGTTTTAGTTCCTCAATACCAAATTTGTTATTTTAGCACCTCCATGTGTGGCTCCAAAAAGACATCAATCATGCTACAATACTTTGAGTCAGTTCCAGACAAAATACATAGACTTCAACATTTTATAAGACTCATTTCTATACCATCACATAGTCAGGAAGAGGAAGGAATCTTAAAAAGACTCCCTGGTTAGGTCCCAGGCAAAATGCCATAGTATTCAAAACAGACAATTTATCATTTATAGTCTAATTGAATTTATCCTTCTGGGCAACATGTTTTTATTTATATATAATTAATTTCGTATTAATGCAGGTTAACATAAAATGAAATTTGTTGAATTTCTCTTCACAGTAGCACTTTTTTCAACTCTGAAAAATTTAAAGTCACCTCTTTTCCAAGCTTCTTTAATTTTTCTTCACATGGTATGGTTTATTTTTTTTTTTTTTGCATTTTTATGAACTCTTTGTATTTCTTGCCATTTTACTAATATTTAAAAGATTATAATTTCCAGGCAAAGTACTGGAGAGGCAGTGCAGTAACAGAGCATCTTTTTTCTAATTGTGAAGAAAAATGGTGAATCCTGTCCTATGGAAATACTTTCAAATTCTTTTAAAGCTATTCTAAGGAAAACTAAATTCAACTCATTTGGCACAAAACTTAAGAGGTTATTATGGAGGTCTTACAATCATACATTTGTCAAATCAGTGAAGTTAATAATCGAAGTGCTATGAGGCTATGTCTAATCCATTTAATCACCAACACATTCAATATAAAAGATAAAATTCCTGTATTTATGACATTTATGGTGTCCCAGGAGAAAAATTACAGATACAGCAGATTATACATTATCAGAAAATAATACACAGAAACTTTCAAAATAAGGGAATAGAAAACTGAGTTTGTAATTGTTGGAAAAATGAAGAATGGACAAATGATGAAAGTTAAATTGGATCATCAAAGGGTAAGATTCCTAGGGAACTCATTTTGAAAAAGTAGGAAATTCTTAGAGGTTATCTAGTCCATATCCATCCCATGTGTTTCATCTTATTAAAGGGTAAAAATGCATGATGAAAATCTGTGGTGATATTAAAATTATAAAATCTTCATGTTCATCACTGCTTTCAAAATCAGTTAAATTTAATTGGTTTTCCTCTTCCCAAAGGAAAAGACTCTCATCCTCAAAAACATAAAATACTTTTACTACATTTCTGTTGCTAATATTTGAGGATGCCTCAATTTGGCAAACTAGGCAGGCTTGACCAAGCATTTCAAAGGTGAAATAATAGTTGATATTTTCTCTCATTACTTGGTTCAGATTTGTCCTTGAGAACTCTGGAAGCTGTTGTTTAGTAAGTTGTTATTCTCATCAACTACATCAAACATTTTATTTGTCTGATGGCTGGAGTCTTGAGTATTTGAGTTTACATGACCCACAACTAACAATGATGTATGCAAGAAATTTGCACAAAACCTTTTATTTAAATATAATTTAAATTTCTTTAACTTATTTTTTTCCTCTAAGTCCAATAAGTTAGCTCTTTTTGATTTTTTTCTTTTTCCCATCAAGTCAAATGTGTTACTGAAATAAAGTTGATCAAATATATCACCAATGGCATTATCAATAAATGCTTTTCGACTACTTGCTTTATTCTCATCTCTGAACATGTTTTTGTTTGACTCTAGTAAATAGGGGTATATTTTCATCCATAAATGGGGGTCGAAGGAATTTTCAATATCAGAATCTTTGCAATATACAAATCTTCGGTCTTCCTCATTTATAGGTTGAATAATGACCGTTAGTATTGGGCAATGTTGACCACAAATAGCATAGAGTTTATCCAAAGAGTCTCCTTCCTGAAATGCACTACAAATATTATTATTTCCAGGCAATGGTTGGTTTTTAATAGTATCATCAGAGATAGGATGGACTTTATTGCCAGCAGTTGCAAAGACATGAGTGACAGACGTGCATACTCCTTCTGACCTGTGATTACTCTTATCCTCTGTATGATGATTTGGTTTTCTCTCCTGGGGACAAGTTTTATTTTGAACATATAACAAGTCCTCATGAAAAGGTTTAGAATCACTACAATAAGGAATGTTAAAATAATTGCATTTCAGTTCAAGGGGTTGAGTCAGTTCCTCCAATTTTGAAGAGGATAGTTCAGCCATGTTTTGGCCTGGGTCTGAATTTCCAAAATGTGAATATGATACCTCATTACTATTATTATCAAGTAGAGAATCCACTGATGTGGTGTCTGCATTGCCACATATGCCAGAATTTTCAGGAGACGATTCTCTTAGTATATGATTCTCTTTCAGGAGCCACTTGCCCTTGTCAACTGGTACTCCTTCCTCTATGTCCCTGGTGATTCTGTTATGATCATTTTGTTTTGTGCTATGTTCTGCTATGTCTCCCCCATGATAATTGTCCCTCATATCATTAATATCATATTTATCTTGTCTTTCCTCCTGAAATTTCTGCAACTTAGATGAACCACTAGATACCTGTTCAAAAGAGCCAAATGACTGATCCTCAGAATCATAAAGACCTAATTTTCTAGCACACTGAAATTCCGTAGAATTATAAGGGCAAACCTGAGATCTGTTTGAAGATCCCGGGAAAAAAGATGGTTTAACAATCTCCACTTTACCATAAAGTTTTTCTATTGTTCTTTTAACAAATCCTTTATTGTATTTATTCTCTTGAGCAATTGCCTCACCACTGTCATTAGGACCATCACTGGACATTTTATATGGCTGGTCATTCTCATTGTCATGTGTATAGTCTGAACAATCAGAAGTCACTGGTCTCTTGAAGAAGTTTCTAAAATCAGGAGGGAACTCTGAAAAACTTCCAGTTTCCATGTTTTTCACCTTCATTTTTGCTCTCATTTTAGTTTCTTCTTCATTGAGCTCCCATTTGGAATTTTCCTTAGAATCAGAGCAAAACAATAAAGATGGTGATGTTGCTAGTCTCCGACTGATTTTCTCGCAAATTACACCATTCCTTCTGTCATTTTCTGTAATGTTCCTGTTAGAGACCTCTATCAATTCCAAATTTTTACTAGCCTCAAACTCTTTTTGCATCAATTCTTCAGTGGCTTGCTCTCCTACATTTGGCTTTGCATTAAAGATATCAATATCTTGCTTTTCTAAATCTTCGAAAGATCCCAGGTCTGAAATGTGTCTTTCACTTGATGTCATGTTATTGGTTATTGAGTCTGGTTCTTCAAATGTCTTTGATTCCTTATCAAATGATGTATTTGAATTTTTATCCTGATATTTCTTTAATGAATGATTTTTAAATTCATCTAGAGCCCTATGTTTCTCATCAAATTCTGGTTCGGTTTCATTTAGGAAAAAGCCACAGTGGCTTAAATTGCTATTCTGGTGTGACACCAATGTATTAAAGCCATGTTTATACCCAGGGTCTGCCAAAATACTTACCTCTTTCTGAACATCATCAACTATTTCTAACTCTTCAGTCAATTCCAAATTATCAGTATATGTGATTTCTTTGGAATTTAAAAAGTCATTGGTATCGCAGACTTTAATGGGAATGTAGGCCCCATCAATTTGGCAAGCTGTCTCATAAGTACAGTTTTCCTCATCAGTACAAGCCTTATGGGAAGACACAGCACCAGTAAGTGAACAGACCTCTCCTACAAAACAAGCCTGATTCATAGAGGTCTGATCCATGGTACAGCCAACACTGTGGGGGGAAATGTTACTGAAGTTACAAGTCTCTTTTGAAGGATAAATCATATTCACAGTGCACATCTCATATGGAGGGCAAGTCACCTCTGAAACACAAACTTCAGGAGCACAGTCCTCACTGGCATTTAAAGAAAAGATTTTCTGTGTTTTTTCATTTTCAATGCACCTAGTAACTCTCTGAATGTTGGGTGTGGAACAATTTGCAGAAAGACCTGTTGGAACCATGTCTTGTCCTTCTTCAGTGAGTCCAAAGGGATTTGTAGTTGACTCCACTAAATTGGCAACAGCAGCCTTCAAGTCATCAGCTTCCTCTGTGATGGCAATGTGCTTTAGAACCTCTAACAAAGCAGATATTTCTGAAGTTCTGTTGGTAGTGTGAGCATCACCTTGACAGAAACTATTCATAGTTCCCTCTAAGTTTAGCACCAGGAACCAAGCTAAGAGGACATTAGTGGATGAATTACATATTGGGGAAAGGAAAGGAACATCTACAAGTGAACCTGGCACTTGAACAACACCATTTTGAGTCATGTGAATACTGTGAACTAAAGCTTGCAGTTGGTGAAGTAACAGAACTAGTAGGAGGTCTTTTGGAGTGGCCTCTTGCATTGGATCTACTTGGATGGCAGCCTCTACACTTTGTTTTTCTGTGGATAGGTTTATTTCTTGGTAAACGAAGCTTGGTAAACAAGGTTCTGACTTCTCAACAGATCCTTGACTTTTAGTATCATGATCATCAGTACCTGACTGTGACAAAGTACAACATTCATGCAGGGAAAGCAAGCAAGCATCATTCAGAGACCCAACCTGGCTCTCATGGAGATCTTTGTCAAAAGATTTACCTACCTCTTTACCTAAATTATCTCCTGTCAAACTGGCATTTTTAGTGATGTGCTTATTACTTTCCATGACAAAATTATTTCCTTTTTCAGAATTCATATGGTAATTATTTCCTGTATAACCATTGTTACACTTTGTCACATTCCTTTCCTTTTTGCATATTGGTGTTGATTTTTTAGGTTGCAAAGCTGAATGTGGATTTATGTTTTGCAACCATCTCTCTATATCATTTTGAATTGAATGATGGGTAGTATCCTCAGGAAAAACAGATTTTTTCAAAGAAGGTAATGGATTTGCCTTTGTTGTAACATGCTGTTTACTAAATACAGTTCTTGATTTTAACTTATTCCCTATTTGTTTTTTCTGTCTTTTTAGAGTTATGTTTGAACTATTAACTTTTGAAACTAAACTCTTCTTTTCCATTCTTCTCAAATACCAGGATGCTATTTCTGCTTGAGACTGAGGTCCACAAAAAGCACTGGGGTTTTTATCAAGAAAGTTAAACACATGCAATAAATTTCGATTTTCAAAAGTGTTTTTGAAATATCTGAATTCATTATGGGGAAATGCTTTATCTCCTTGACCAATTTCTCTTTTTACAGGGCCTCCTAAGCTTACTTTGTATAGTGGTCTGGATTTTCTTTTGGTTAAAAGTCCCTGAAACTTAGAATTCTGAACAGTATTTAATTTATTTCTTTGGACACTTTTGGAATTCTCCGGACTGAGATTACTTTTAGAACAAAAATAATTAGTTTCAATTACCAGATCACTTTCATGGAGATCTTCCTCACAAACTAATGCTCCCTTAATGGGACTGTGTGAATCCTGCAATATCATTTTCTGTGCAATTCTACTTCTTGTATTTACTCTCTTATTCTCACAAGGGATTTGTTTAGTTGTAATATCCCCATCCTGATGCCTGTAATTTATTACTTGCTGCTGAGATTTCATCTTCTTTTTTCTGGCAACAGATGATGCAGTCTGCTTTTCATTTTGTGGAAGTGTCGTCAAACCGCACTGAACAAATTCATTAATTAGTCCATCAATTCTTCTGGTGACAGTAGAAGATCCTATGCAAGCTGGGGTCTCAGAAAGAGTTTTGTCAATTCCAGAGTTACTTGAAGAATGAGTTGCATCTACTGAAATAGGATGGAACCTGTCATTGGTGTTACCACAAGTTCTGAAGTTCTTGATACTAGTTTTGTTGTCTGATGTTACACTGTCAACTATACATTCTTCCACAATTAAGTTTTCTGGTATAGTGTGTGGCAAGCCCTTATTAGGTGACATCTCTAAAATCTTCTGACTTGTAATTTCTACAACACCAGCATTTATTGCACTTGACTTGTGTTGTCTACTTTCATTTTTTCTTTCTAAAGATGATTCCATCTGCTCATTGTTGTCTCTCTGAACAAGTACTGGTTTATTAGATACTGATGACATTTTACTGCAAGAATGTGTAAACATGTGATACTCAGATTTGTTTTCCCCATCTTTCCTTTCTTTACTATAGGTAAATTGTTCAATCATTTTCTCTTCAACTTCGGTTTCAGATACTAAGGTCACACCCCCTATCACAGATTTCTTTTGCCTCCTTCTCTTTAGTCCAGGTGTAGGGGGCCTATAATAATGATGCTCTGCTTGACCATGAGTTCCCGGGATAGCACTTCTGTCCATAGCAGCATTCTCCCAACTAGAAGAAGTTTCAGCCTCTTGATCAGTCATTTGAGGGTTTACCTCCTCTGCCAAGCTGTCCTCTTGATTATTGTCTTTCTCCATAGGTGAGACATCTGCAGAAAATGAGCATGCTTCAATCTTTATACCAGATGCCAGATCTGTTCTTCCTGGAAAACTGCTTATCTGACTCTTTTCATTGTTGTTAGAAATACCAGCTTTACTGACACTTGTTGTCCATGTTATGGTTTCCTCATCTTTTATCTTGAATCGAACTTTCATCTCAACTGTCACAGTGCCATCTTGATTAAAAATAATTGATTTCTCAATATCATCTTCAGAAGGATATATCAATAAATTCTGAGAATCCTTTTTTTCTAAGGCCAAGTAATTTTCGGGAGCAGAGAGATGGTCTGAGTAGTGGTCATTATTATGCATTTTGTCAGAAGAAGCAGAATAAATGTGGGACCTTGGGCTTGAGGACACATGTGTGCTCACTTTCAAGGTTTTACAAGTAAAAGATACCCCACATTAAAACATAATGTGGAAGATAGAGAAGTGATATATATATCCAATAGAAGAGGCAGCAAAGAAGGAAGAAAAGAAAAAATGAAATAATTAGTATAAAAAATACCATTGCTTTCTAAATTTCATAGTAAGATGACATTAGTATGTTTCTCTCCTCTATGTATTCTTTTTTTTTCAGTTTTCCATAATATAGGTATATTTCTACAAATTTTTCTTCAAAAAAATTGTAATTCGAATTCAATGAAGAGATTGACGGAATTTTAATTCTGAGTTGAATAAGACAGTTTAATAAAGTATAAAGCAGAAATTGCTAAGGATTCTATCAAAAATAGATTTGTGTGGTATTTAGTTTTGTTGTTGCTTTTCTTTACCAGTATTGAAATCGGATTCTAACCAAACAGTGATCACTTATTCACACAAAGCAAGTAATACTTTAAGGTGGTATTTACTTTCCTATCTGCACATATCCAAGAGAGAAATCTATAGCATTATGAAAGCTAAAGCATTTCTATAATTTATTTAAAGGCTACAATAACCAAATAATAATTATTAATTTAGCATTCACTTTGTATAATCAGTGCATATGACTTAACATAGGACACAAAAGAGAGCTAAACATAAGGCCCAGATATCTCATTATCTTTATAATGTATGTCTCTAGAGATAACCTTGGCACTCATGTTTCTTACACTCAACTTAATTCCTATCAGTGACTTGTATAAATTTTCACATGCTTGCCCTAAATTAAATACCTTTAAATTTTCAAAATATAAACCTAAAAATATTTCTCCTATCCCTCTGTACTTTTACCAAAACTGTAAATAAAAGTGTCTCACTCCTAATTTTTTTAATTAACTTAAGGAAATCCTCAAGTTCATTGAACAATCAAAAATCATACTTAACAATGCATGTCAATGTGTCAAACACAAAATAATAAAATCATTTTAGTAAAATGACCAAAGCAAAATAGTACTACTATATGCATAACAAATATTCAGCAACTCATGTGTACAAAACAGAAACATTATTAATTACCTATGTAATATATCCATAAAATAACTAAATGACAAAAATAAATAATAGATTAACTTCACCCATTTTAGTAATAAGGAATCACTACTTATTCCATCTCTAAATAAAATTAAAACTAAAACTTAAGTATAAATGGCAATCAATACTCTCTAGCATACAGCTAAAATACTTAGCAAAATGAACAATGAGATTAGCCATGCCTGCACAGGGTACTTACAGCCCACCCCACACTCCTTAGCATCAAGAGGCCATCCTCCACCCTTCCAAAGAATAGTACCACATTGTGCAGTATTTCCTAAGAAATTATCAACCTAGATTATTGTTAACCATCATGAAATGGCTACATGAACCTTTGCTTTAAAAAAATAAAAAGGGAATATAAGGGCCTGTGGTTTTTACTTCAATAAAGTAATGTATAAAGTTATATATATATTTAAATACACTCAACTAACCTACAGCTCTACATGATACTATTTAAATAAAACTCTGCAACTACCAGAGCTCTCACTTACATATTCCATAGATCTCCTCTCCAAAAAAAATAAATGCTGGCATTTTGATTTTTTTATCTATTATATATATTTTTTAAACCCAAACTTCATCAATTCAAACAGTAATATAGCTGATTAATTTGTAAAAATATTTTTCAATTATGAGATACCTCTTATGATTCTTTCCCACTATATATATAAACAATTTCAGTTTAGAAAGTTTTTAAGCGCATCATTTTATCTTCTGTGATGAAAAAAAAAACGGTCATTTAGGCATCAATTTTTGTTGTTGTTGACCTAAAAAATCTCAAGGCTAAGTATAAAGGCTTTATATGTAAGTGACTTACTTTTTCTGCTTTCTGATCCAGTATATCCCTTGGGGTACACACTACGAGAGATCCCTGGTAGTCTACCAGGAAGCAAGTACTTCTGGATGTCATAATTCCCTGGTTTAAATGGCTCCCTTCCGGCTGCCACCACAGCTACAGAGCTCAACATCACGGCCTGAAGACTGGGAACCTAGAAGAAACCAAAGAGATATTATGGTCCTTGTGTAAGCAACATGAAGTTTTCGTTCTTTCCATGTGATAATTTTACAACTGATTGAATCAATTCAACAACCTCCCGGGCTTAAAAGAGATAATCACCAAATATTTGTTAGGCATCAATGATGCATACAAAATAACGAAATACCCAATTGTGGGTGATTGCGGTTAGATCAACACCCTTATTGAGCCTACATACTAGTGGAAAGAGACAGACTGGTCTTCCATCAAACTAAAGAAATCTTTAAAAGGTCTGCAGTACTTCCTCTGCCATCCCCACCAAAGTATCCAGCTGCAGCCAACTGTCTAAGAGCCAGATGACAGAGGACCTGGTGGTCCCACCGGGACCAGGAAGGTGAGCTCTTGTGGACACACTGGCAGGGGCAGGGGAATCTCTCCCCAGCCCCCCTGAGCAGTGATCCCAGAAAAACGCTCTATCTACCAGATTATGACTATTGGCTACTTGTTTTCAAGAAATATTGTCGAGGTCAGATTCACCAATACATTATATAACTCAGTGCTCAGGGAAGGCAGAAAAGGGGAGGAGCATAGGAGAAAAAAACAAGCTCCCAGAGTTGCCTAGTCAGCTTCTGACTGGAGAACAAAGAGACCACCCTCCCAAGTGATCCAGCCACCTCCCAGGACGGTGAGAATACACAAGCACACACAGGCACGGGTGTTTGAAGGCCTCCTTTCTCGGGCTGCGGTGGGTCGCTCAGGATGCAAGGAGCTTCAAGAACGCTCACCTTCCTTCCGACGGTGGAGTAGAGCTTGGTCACGCGGCACTGCATGACCTCTGTCAGGTGCTGCAGAAAGGCCTCGAAGCTCTGGGTGACCCTCCTGCTCAGCAGAACCATGCGCCTGATTTTCGGGTTGCCATTCCTGAAAACCACAAGCCTCCGTGGGATGCAGGGAGCAACAGCAGCAGCTGGGGAGTGGTGCGCATGCACACTGGTGGCCCGGCCAGTGTGCCAGGGCCATGGGCGCTGGCGGGCCTTGTCCAGGTTCACCGGCTGCACCTTCCTGCTGTGGGAGCACAGGTAGGATTCACCATCCTCCAGCTGTTCCAGGGACGTGATACTGTGCCTTCCACGAGGAGTGCTGATGTTCCTCACCCCAAAAGGTAGAGGCACCTTTCTTGACAAGCTATCCAGCAAAGCATCAAAAGTCTTAAAGGAACGGGGGTTGACCACGACCCTTACGCCTCCAAATTGTGGATCTCCGCTTTTGTAGAAGCTGATCCTTTTGGCAACAACAGGATGAATGAGGCTCATGTGGCGAGGAGAAGGAGCTCGACCATCAGAAGAAGTTGAATGAATCATGGAAAAACTGGTGGAAGGAGTTTTACTCATTTTGGCCAAGTCCTAGTAAGGGAAGAAAATTATTCATCTCCAGAATAATAGCACCATAAAGAATACATGATGGCCCTGGCTGGTGTGGCTCAGTGGATTGAGCACCAGCCCACAAACCAAATGGTTGCTGGTTCAATTCCCAGTCAGGGCATATGCCTGGGTTGGGGGCCAGGCCCCCAGTAGGCGGTCCGTGAGAGGCAACCACATATTGATACTTCTCTCCCTCTCTCCCTTCCCTACTCTCTGAAAGTAATAAATAAAATCTTTAAAAATATTTTTAAAAAGAATATATGATAATGGTAATGCAAGCTAATTATAGTTGTAGCTATCCAGACTATTGTAGGATTGCATTCATTCATTTACTCATTCATTATACCTGCCTGTTTTGAAGTATAATTGTAAGGGGTTTACATTTAAAAATTAATGAAACAGTTAAATAACAGTATTTCTAATTTAAAGATAAAAACAACCCCAAAACACCAATAAGTAGGTAAATAAATAATGATATATGAACACTCATGCAACAGAAATCTATGCAACCATTAAACATGGCTTTCTAGATTTGTATTTACTGGCATAGAAAAATGATCATGACCTATTATTAAGTGAAAAAGCAGTTTGTAAAATATATATGCTATACCATTGCCAGTGTATTCTATTGGTCCTCTGTATCCATGAAATTCACATATGTAGATCTAACCAACTATGGATAAAACATATTCAAGAAAAAAAATTTACATTTTTTCCTGTGTACTATGTAGTTAGGCCTACAATGGTTGGATCTGTACTAAATATGTACAGATTTTTTTCCTTATAATTATCTTTTAGAATTTAATATCATAAAATATTTTCTTCCAGATGAACTCATTTGGTTCCATGAACTCATTTGAAGTTTATAAATTTTTCTTATTTCCCCTCTTTTCCTTGACTGTCAGGACATGCAGAACTAATTTTCTCATTGGATGGTTTCTGATTTGTGTTTTTTAATTGTTCAATAATACCTGTTAATTTTAAAGAGTCATAAAATTTAGCAATGTATAAAAAATCACAAATATTATATCTAGCTCTGCCATCCATAGATAATTACCATCAATATTGGGCTGTACATACTTTTGGTCTTGTTCCCCTAGTATAATAAATAGAGGGGTGTGAGCAAAAGTAGGTTTACAGTGTGAGTATGTGAAAGTTTATTTTTGTATTATTATTTATTTATAAATTATTGTATTATTATTAACCTACTTTTGCCCATTCCTGTATGTACCAGTCAGACCCCAGTATCCATGGGGGAATACCAGTAATACAAAAACCTGTGGATGCTCAAGTCCACTATAAAAAATATCATAGTATTTGTATATAACTTATGTACATCCTCCCATATACTTTAAATTATGTTGAGATGATTGTACCTAATACAATGTAAATGCTATAAAAATAACCGTTAAACTGTATTGTCATCACATAGATCCTTAAATAATAGTCGTATTAAGATTATATAAAATGTTTCCATTACAGATTATAGAAAATGCAGGTAAATTATCTAACACACCACTAATACTACTTTGAGAAACTGCACTAAACAACCATGTTGTGAATGACTATCAGCATTGTTATGAAATGCTAAAAGTGGTGCAATCTGAGTATTGCTCCCACTAGTAGTTCTAAAATGAAAACTTCAGGAGGGAATTTCGGAGCCATTTTCAGCCAGTCCCTAAGGTTTTTCTCTTCCACTTCCCAGTGAACTGAGAGTCTGACTGATAAGTAAGTTTCTTCTGGAAGGGTTTATCTATTTCTGGGCTTATTTTTTCATTTGTAGCATATTATGGCTATTTTATATTATTTTAAATCAATGTAATTATTAGTGTCTTTTAACACAGTAAGAATGTCCTACAGGCTAGAAGACAAATTGAGCACCCTAAATAAATGTGATCAGTATTATAGAGATGAAAATGTCATGTTTGTCATTATAGATTAACTATTATGAGTTTGGCTCAAATCACCTACCTGTTTGCAAGCTGTTATATAAGATTCTTCATATATCTCTAGTATAATTTGTAAATCTTACAGGTAATTTAGAAAAATGAATTCAAAGATCAGCCTAAAAAGTAGCTGTGTCTCTTCTTCTCCCTCCCCAAGGAGATTAAAGTAATTATAGTACTTAAGACAATAACAACAGCTGTAGCAAGCATACACATCAGAAGCTGGGGAATCCAGCTTTGCAATGGAGTCAGCAAAACTGGAACCTCTTCTCATCTTCCTGATAAACAGTGATCCGACCTTGAGCACCCTGCTTAATCTCTGTGACCTCTCCAACCATAAGAAGGATGAATTCCTTTAGTATTTAAATAAAATACTTCAGAACTCCTTGCCTCCAATTACTTTATAGGTTGGTTTACTTACATATTTGTTTGACATATTTTTCATGAATAGTGTTTGAGATATATTGTTCACCTAATTTATCTATATGTAAATGCAGAGTGAGGCTTTCAGTTTCAATAGTTTTCTGTCTGAATTGCACTATTTGGAGAGCTGTTGACCTGGTAATCATGTTGGAAACATAGTTATGTGAGATGATAGGTTAAGGGTTTGTTTGTTTGTTTGTTTGTGGGAGTGACTAAAATAGGGAAAGGAGATTTTGTGCTGGGACCAGGAAGGAGAACAGGGAAGATAAGAATAATTGAAGAGAAGGGGTGGCCCCAGTTGTTCCTATTCCACTGCTGCCCAGTGGTGAGCACTGGTTTTGAACCTGATGCATGAAGGGAAGAAACTGAAAGTACCATTCCCTTGGAAGATGCCAGATGCCTAGCAGTGAAGGAGCATTTGCAGAGAAAGCACCTGCAACAAGGTGGTTGCCAGCACCTTGATGAGGAGACAGTAGCAAACACAGCAAAAATACATGTTTGTATGGTCCTCATTGCATGTAAGAGGATCTCTGGGAACTCCTAGAATCACAGGGGGAAGTTTTAGATAATGTTGATATTTTTGCATACGTACAAATGAAGCTTAAGAGACTATGGTAAGGTGGGCATTGTGTGTATAGTATAGACCTGATGAAGATTCAATATTATCATTGAATAAAAGGATCTGTGTGCATACAGTGCACAATACCATCAATGGGGAAGAGAGTGTAAGCCAGTTTCCTTATAGAGGAAGTGTTTCAGCTTTTGCCATGTTCGTGTGTATCTTTTACAGGGACTATGGGAAATTCACAGGGTAATTCTATAGCACAATTGAGGAAGAGTCAGACTACCATGAGAATATCAAGGAGAGATGTGTAGCCCATCCTGAGGGACTGGGAAGAGATGGCACTATCCAAAAGAAAGCCTATGTGAAGCTCTGATGCCAGAGGCAGAGTGGTGGTGATGCCCTCCAGGAAGAAGGCAGGAATCAGTGGAGAATCTGCCAGTGCACAAGACAAAGACCAAAGACATGGTTAGTAAGTCATCACATAGTGTTCCCTTTCATGAAACAGCTGCCAGCCTTCCACAGCATTTTGTTACCCTGACTTAATCAGCTTTAAAAGCTAATCAAAATTTTTATTGAAATTCAAAAAAGAATTTACATATGTTTTAAATAATAAGGTTTATTCTATCCCTTCTGACATTGGGATAAGGCAGTAATATATTTAAGGACTATCTAGGGAACAAAAAAAATCTCAGTAACCTAAACTAGACTCATTCTCCCAGCAGGTTAGGCTGAAAGAGAAGTGGAAGTGGAAAGAGATAACAAGGGAAAATGATTCTGAAAGCCCATCAGTTTCCTCACCACTGACTTACCTAGAAGTAACGAAGGACCTGGTTAACAAACTGTCTTCACTCCAGCCCAAATTATATTGAAATCTGCTTCTAATCATCGGACAGCTTGCTACTGATATCTTCTCCTCTTCTCTGCATTCTCTTCAGTGCTAAAGTCAGACCATAGAACTATCATGAATACTTATATTGCTTCTTAAGATTAAGCAGATATTTTTAACACCCTTTGATTCCCTAGGTTCAACCATGGTTTTGCTTATCTGTGTCATCATTACTCTCAATTATCTGTGTTGCTCCGAGTTTAATGCAGTAGTTACCTCTACCAAGAGAGATATACTTTCCCTCCACTACTCATTGGACAAATTACAGACTTACAGTATGATCACACATCATTTCACTAATTGTATTTTAAATTTGTTTTTTTTACCATGAAGTAGGAATTTGGGAAATTCAGAAAGAAGAATGACAGAAAACAATATTTAAAGAATGATATATTAATAGTGTTTGTTCTGTGGCAATTCAGAAATTAAATGTTGCAATAAAAATTAGTTCATTTTACAGATTATCATAACTATGTGATGGGACAGAGGGGTGGACGTTTAGAAGGAAATACACCAATTATCCCCTATGGTAGTCACAGCATTGTGAATTACAAGCAGATCCCTTCTTTAATGTATTGCACAGATTTTTCTAATCAATAAATAATGCTTTTACAATCAGAAAAAAATTTGACTCATATTTGAATACCCTAGAATTTCTTCATTTTCTGACACTGATATTTCCTACTTCAATATCAGCATATTGTGAAGGTCTGTGACATATTTTGGTAAGAGATAGTAATTACTAGAAATATTTCATCTTTTTTAATGGATAAAGATAGAGCACAAATATGTAATCTAGACATAAAATGGAAAATAAAGTATAACTAGCAGAACATTAATTTTTTAAAAGATTTTAAAATAATTCTGTACTTACCAGAACTTGAAACTTCCTTATTAAAAAAAAAATGTTATAAATTGTTTGGATAATTCATACGAAGGTTACTGGATATGTAACCTGCTCATTTTGTGCAAAGAAACTAATGTCTCTGCATTTATTGTTAGCGTATCCACTCAGGGATTAAGTGCAGCCAATTAATTTAATTCAGTGTGATGCTAATCACCAGAGAGGATTCACCTTAAAGGGGACCACAGCCAGAAATAAATCAGTTCCTAGTATGCATGTTCCACAGTTCTGAAATCTTTTAATTAGGGTTCCCCTTATATCATCTTGCTTATCTAGTGTCATCCTCAGGAGAAAACATTTTGCCAATTCATAAACATTTCTGTCCCAGACAAAGTCCTCACTTACTTATATTAAGGAGGAAAAATTGTTATGCTGCCACCAATGAAATAGTATGACATTTCATTATTCTCTTGTAAGTAATTCTGAGTCAATATTTGCTCATAGTAGCCATTAAAAAAGAAAAGGGCCTAAGCCTTTTTTGTTTTTAATTTAAGCACTCCCTGTTACCTCATCAGTGTAGTTCTAACGAAATGGCTGGAAGTGAAACAATTTGGCTGCTCAGCCTACCACAAGACATATAAGAGTGGCACCACACAAGAAAGTGAAGTAATTTTATGGTTCTGCATACACAGCACTCAGCACTCTTCCACTGCTTTGTTTAATCGTGATGAGATTTGAATATGTTTCAGTCTTTCGACACATGAAGTCCCAGATGACAACTGCTGTCTCTAATTGCTACCTGTGGTCTAATCTGATTTGAAGATACCTCACTAATCAGATTTCTTACCAGGCTTCCTGCCTCATTTCTGAACCACAGAAACAAGGTAAGGGTCCCTTCAGGAAATAAAAATCAGGTTCAAAATGTGTTCACAAATGTTGTCTCCAAACGGATGACAAAAGAAAAACAATTATGAAATCTCAAACTTTGCCTCACAAATACTGAGTTTGTAACAAGTCATCTATTAAAAAGTGGAAGAAAAAAAAAGACTAGGAAAGGAGGGAGGGAAGGGAGGAATGGGGGGGAGAGACAGAAAGAAGGAACAAAAGACAGGAGGAAGGAAGAGGAAGGGATGGGTAGATAAGAGAAACAATAGTGCTTAACTTTGATACAAACCTCCATTTATAATCATCACTATGTACACAAAGACATGGCTACTGAATCAGTAAAGAAATTTATGTTTACAGGGTAGCAATAAGTGGCATCATAATCATCTTCAAAATGAAGTGCAAATGTTAAAAGTTTGGAGGCCAGTGTGGCTAGAGTGGCAAGGTACCAAATTATGTAGGGCCTCTTACCCTTTATTAAAGACTAATTTTAAGTGAGATGAAAATCCCGAGGGTTTTGAGAAGATAAGTAGTGAACTGACTTATATTTCAAAATAAGATGTGGTGAATATGGTGTTATAAATTGAAGTTAAAAATATGAGTAGACAAAAGAAGAAAATGGTGTAGTAGAAAGTGCTAAGAATCTGGACACTAGGATGATAATTGCACTCTTGAAAACTGTGTCAAGTGACTATTTTTGGAACTCTGGAGTCTATTGGAATGCTTTCAGCTTCCACAAGAAGGCTTGGCTGTTAAATTGTAGTTAATTGTCAGCCATTAGCATGATACCCATCTCTCCTCCACAAAGCCCTGTGGCAGGTAGATGGTGGGAGTCGGGGTGGGCAATAATGACCTTGCTCTTTAAATATTGGGGTTCTACAATATGATTGCAGATTACTGCTTCTGATCATGGATATGCATAGAGATGGACAGCCATTGTTGCAACCTCCACTGGCTGAAGTAGCTAGTGAGATTTAAAGGGACAACAACTGTTTTTTTCTTTCCTCTTTATTTTTTCCTTTTTGGGAGCATGCATTTAAAGACTAGAATATTCAAAAGCAACTGTGCTTCTTGGAGAATTTAGAAAGTAATGTTGCATGCTTGAGGAAAGACAAGCTGAGAAAAACTTGAAAAGATCTTAAATTTTCACACAGTCTGATCTTTGGCAGAGAAAACTACAATTAAAAAAAAAAAAACCTACAAACTCTAGAGAAGGCAGAGAATTTGATATCCAGATGTTATAACCTAAGACTCAAAGGTCCAGTTTAAAAAAAAAAAAAATCACAAGTCACATAAAGAAATAGGGAAGTATTGCCCATTCAAAGGGACAAGCTATATCAACTGAATCTATCCCTTCAGAAGCCCAGATACTGAACAAAGACTTTAAAACAACTATATTAAATATGCTCAAAGAGCTAAAGGAACACAACAAACAGTAAATTGATGTATGCACAAAATTAGGTTGTCAATTAAAAAATAGAAAATATTTAGAGGAACTAAAAAGAAATTCTAGAGTTGAAAAACAAAATAACTGAAATGAAAAATTTAGTAGAGTGGTTCAAAAACAGATTTGAGTAGGCAAAAAAAAAAAGAATCAGTAGAACAATTGAAATTATTGGGTCTGAGGAACAGAAAAAAAATTGAAGAAAAGTGAACAGAGCCTAAGAGAATTGTGGAACATTAAGCTACAAATATACAAATATATATGCATTGTGAGAGACCCAAGGGGGGGGGTATTTGAATAA
Organism: Furipterus horrens; assembly: GCF_987537825.1. NCBI lineage: Eukaryota > Metazoa > Chordata > Mammalia > Chiroptera > Furipteridae > Furipterus > Furipterus horrens. The sequence goes on from NW_028327177.1 coordinate 49,497,227, forward strand.
ATAGTGGTTGAAAACTTCCTTAGATGAGGTATATGAACCTATGAATCTGTAAATTCAAGATGCTTAGCGAAATAAGCCAGGCAACGAAAGACAAATATCATATGATATCACCTAATATAAGACACTAATGAACAACACTAACAAACAATATAGAATGAGAAGCAGGTAAACAAGGAGTAGACTGACAGTGACCTGAGGGGAGGGGCAAAGGGGGGAAAGAAGGGAAAGGGTCTAATCAAGGAACTAACATGAATGAACCATGGACATGGACAACGGGATGAGGATTGACTGCGGGAGAAGGGGTGGGCGGGGTGAATTTGGTATAAATTTAAATTAGAGCAATGAGGGGAAAAAGTGGGACAACTGTAATAGAAAAAACAATACATTAATTTAAATAAGATGCTCAACTAGCTTCATGTAAGATAAAGTCAAAGAGACCTACACTAAGACACATTGTATTCAAATTGTCAGAAGCCAACATGAACATCTTGAAAGCAATAAGAGAGAGGCAATTTTTTACATACAGGAATCCTTAATAAGATTGTCATCTGATTTCTCATCAGTAACCTTGGAGGCCAGAAGGCATGGTGATACATTCAAAGCGCTGAAAGCAAAACAAAAAACAAAAAATTTTAATCAAGACTTCTGTATCCACAAAACTGTACTTCAGAAAGTGATGGAGAAATTAGGACATTATCAGTTAAACAAAAATTCAGGTAGTTCATTACCACTAGATCTGCTCTGTAAGAAATTTAAAAAGGAGTCCTTAGTATAGAAATGAAAGAGTATAAGACACTACCCAATGAAGTGAAGTCATCAGTATGAAGAAATAAAGATCTCTGGTAAAGGTTATTGGGCAATTTATAAAACTAGTATTATAATTTTTGTTCACAACCCCAGTTTTTATTTTTTACATGACTTAAAATAAAAATGCATAAAATTATTAATGTCACTGTGCATATTATGTATAGAGCCTTACTTTGTGATATTAATAACAAGAAGAGGGGAAAAGAGAACTATATAGAAACAGAGAGATTTGGTATGTTCTTGAAATTAAGTTGGTAGAAATTCAAATTACAGCAATGAGGGGAAAATGGGACAACTGTAATAGAACAACAATAAGTTAATTAAAATAATAATAAAATAAAAGGTAGTTGAAAAAATACAGGTAGAGAGATTGGGAGAGTACGGTAATAATCTCAATGAGAGGTGAGGATGACTCAGGCCATGATGGCTTTTGTGGAAGTGGTGGGAACAGTCAGATTTTGGATATTTCCACTGTAGTGCTGACAGCATTTGCTGATGGATTACATGTGGATTGGATATAGCTGGAGGTATAAACTTGGGAGTCATTGACATACTGATGGTTATTTAAAGCCTGGGTGAGTCTGGATCAGAATTTCTAAGAAGCACATGTAAACAGAGAAGAGAAATGTCCAAAATAAGAGCCTACGGCATTCCAAAGTAAAACAGTCACAGAGATAAAGAGGAACCTGCAAAAGAGTGTGTGAGGAAAGGTTGTAACAACAGAGTGGTTACTTGGAAGCCAAAAGAAGTAAGTGTTTCAAAAAAAGGAGGTAGGGATGAGCTGTTAAGTAAGAGGCATTGGCTTTATCAGGGTGCTGTTTATCAGTAACTTTGACAAAAGCCCCTTTACTGTCCTTTAGATAAAAACCTCACCGGGGTAGAAGGAAGAGAAAACTGGAAAGAAAGGGATTAGAGCCACAATGGGAGGTAATGTTTTGTTTTTTGTTTTGTTTTGTTTTGTTTTGTTTTGTTTTTGGTAGATTTGTTCAGTTTTTCTGTTTAACATTAGGTATAGTACAATAATGTGTACATGCTGATAAGAATGATTTGGTTAAAAGAGAAGATTTGATGCTGCAAGTAAGATGAAAGGATTATTGCAGCTGTGTCCCAGGGACATGAGATCTCATACACAATGGAGGTGTAGATCCTAGAAAGGATTACATGGAAGGCCGTCTTAGTGACAGGAAAGGATGTAGATATGAAGGTGGAGGTGACCTTTCATTCTTTGGTCTGTACCCTTGATTTTCCCTGACATATACCCATCATAACTTACTGCCTGTACCAATAACTGCTGAACCCAGGTGTTCCCAGCCCCAAATGCAGAACTTTCCTCACACCTCGGCATGCCTGTCTGCATTCTAATGTCCTGTGAATCCAAACAAAAGAGCCTGATCCCTGCCCTGTGTAGAACCTGAAAATGTGATGATAGACGAGACAGGCCCAGCTTCTGTTCTCATGGTGCTTAGGGCCTAACAGGGAGACAAACTCAGCCCAAATATAATTTACTGATGAGAATATTATGGTACAAAATGATTCTTGGAAGGAAGTGATAACTAGATAAGATTTTAGTGTCCACAGATTGTTGTAGTTGTGGTATTTTTTATTGGGATACTAACTATATTTAAGTCTTTCTGATTTTTACTACATTCCCTGATTTTTTTAAACATTTTAATAGGATTTGCCTGTTTTAGACACTTGATATAAACAGAATCATGGTTAGTGTATATTCAAAACCATCTTGTGCTATCCTTTTAAATTACGTAACTTTTAGTTTTCCAGGCACAAATAATTGTCTAGAATAAAAAAAGAAGGCTCAAAGGGTTCCTATATGTTTCTCTACATTTAGCATCCCACCATGATCATCTCTGATTTTTAAAGTATAATTTACATTCCATAAAATTAACCAGTTTAAAGTGATGAGTCACAGAAATATTTATAGTTTTGCAACTCTATAAATTTAAAACACTCTAATTTTAGAACACCCCATTCCACCACCCTCACATCAGCCCCAAACAATTAGGAATCTGTTTTCTATCTCTATGGATTTGTCTGTTCTGGACATTTTATTTAAATGGTATCATGTGATACATGCTCTTTTGTTACTAGCTTCTTTTCAGTTAGCATCATTTTTGAGCTTCATCCACATTGTAACATGTATCACTATTTCATTCCCCATTATTGCCAAATACTAGTCCATTATATGGACTTTTAAATTTTGTTTCATTTTTCTTATTTACTTATTCACCGGCTGAAGGGTATTTGGTTTGTTTCCAGCTTTTGGTTCTTATGGGTAATACTTCTATGAGCATTCATATACAAGTCTTTCGTAGTACCATTTCTTTTCAAAAGAAAAAAATTAAACATCCACATGTTGAAAGTACTTTTAATTTTCTTTTTATTTACCTTGCTTACTTATGGTAGAATTTCAAAACTTAATTTTTTATTGTAAAGATTATGTATTTTTGACAAAATAGGGAAGATGGCAGCGAAGTAGGGGCAGTGTTCTCTGCTCACTCCTGTTACAGAGGGACTTCAGGAGCGAATGCAGAGAGGAGTGACTGAGTGAGTGTGGATCTCCGATAGCGTGAACAGGGAGGGGAGCCTGGGATCAGCGTGGAGGGGGGTGGAGGGGTTTACCTCGCACTACAGGCTGAGTCATTCCGGACCCGGTGTGTCTGCGGTACCACATACCACGCCTGAGGGCTCATTAGCCAAGAGCTGCTTGGAAGTTCCCCCTGCTAGGGGCGCACCAAGTGAAGTCTCATAGGGAGTTAGGGAGAGGATTCGTCTGAAAAAGCCAGAGGCATGGGAGAACAGTAAACAACCAGGACTGGGAGAAACTGTGTGATCTGAGTCTAGAGGGAAACCTCCTCAGCTGTAACCTCCGACCGAAAGCTCAGCATTCCCAGCGTGCACACTCGCGCTAGGGCCCTACAGAACAAAGGAACAGTTTTGGGGCAAGGAGACAGGCCCACGCAGAAAATCCTCTGCAGAACTCCGGACTGGGGGAGAGGTCCTGGGCAGGAGAGCGCCTCTGGGTCCGGCGCTTTGACCGGTCACCTAGAGTCCCACGGAGCAGGGTGATGGTTTTGGGGCAGGGAGAGTGGTAGCACATGCAGGCAAGTAGGCAGGGAGGCAAGTGGAGACAGTGGCTCAGGAGTGGAAACGGTTTTGGGGTGGAGAGGAGGGCCCATACAGAAAGGCCGCTGCCGAGTTCCAGACTGGGGGAGAGCTCCTGGGTAGGAGAGCGCTGCACTGACCGATCACACTAGAGTCCTGCAGAACAAAGGGACGGTGCTGAGGCGGGGAGGGATGTAGCACGCAGGCCTATAGACAGGAAGCGAGTGGAAGCTGTAGCTCAGTATAGAGACAGTTTTGGGGCAAGGAGAAGAGCCCACGCGGGAAAGCCGATGCAGAGCTCCAGACTAGGGGAGAGGTCCTGGACAGGAGAGAGCCACTGGGCCCAGTGCTTTGACTGACTGTGCCAGAGTCCTGCAGAACAAAGGGACGGTCTTGGGACAGGGAGAGAGCTAGCATGCACAGGCATATAGATGGGGAAGCAAGAGGAAGCTGTAGCCCAGAAATAGAGACGTGACTGGAGGCAGGGCAGGGATTGCTGGCAGGCGCAGGCTGGTCCAACGGTGGGAAGGCATAGCTGGACAAGCCTGAGGAGGGATTGAGTGTGCCACAGCAGGGAACAACTAAATGCAGCTCACAGCAGAGCGGTGGCAGGCCCACAAATAAAAGACTAACAACCCCAGAATCAAGCAGGATCTTCCCACAGCCAGCAAACCCACCAGAAAAGATTTGAAACCCATGGAATTTTGACTAGGGGCAGACCCAGGAAGGAAGGAAGGAAAAACAAAAAACAAACAAATTAAAAACAAACAAACAAAAAGAGACTGTGTCTAAAAGTTGAATTGAGTTAAAATCCTCTCATTCTTTTATTTCTTACTCTCTCTCTTACTGCCCCTCCCTTCCTTTCTTATTCTTTCTTTTCTCCCCTCCTCTTCCCTCCTTTCTCTCTCTTTAGCATGTCTCTCCTTCATCCCATTCTTTAATTTTTTAATTTTAAGTTCTTTCCCTTTCCTTCCTATTCCCTTATTATTTCCTTCCCTCCCCCTTATCCTCATCCTCCCTCCATTTCCTTTCTCTCTCTTTCCTTCTTCCGTGCTAAATACTTTCAATTTTATTAAATTTCTTTCTTAATTTTGTCTCCCTTACCTCTCCATTCGTTTGTTTCTTCCCTTTCCCTTATTTTCCTTCTCTCCCTATATATATTCTCTCTTTCTTTCTTTCTCCCTATTCCACTTTATTTTCTAATCTTTTAATTTTTAAATTTTAATTTTAATCTATTCCCATCCATTTTCTCCTTTCCCTTCTTACCTTTTTTCGCTTTCCTCCCCATCCCTTCTCTCCTTTCTCTCTCTCTTGTATTTCTCTCCTTCATCCTATCTTTTGTCAGCTCTTCAATTTCAGTTTTTTCCTCCCTAATCTCTCCCCTTTCTTTCTATTTCCTTCCCTCCCCCTTATTCTTTCCCTCCCTCATCTTCTTTCTTTCTAAGTACTTTTAATTTTATTAATATATTTCTTTATTTTGCCCCCCTCTCCCTCTCCATTCATTTATTTTTTCTTTCCTTTCCCATCTCTTATTCCTCTCTATATATATTCTCTCTTTCTTTCTATCTCGCTATTTTATATCATTTTAATCTTTTAATTTTGAAAAAATTTTAATTCATTCCCCCTCTTCTCCCTCCCCTTCTTCTTTCTCTTTCCTACCTTCCTCTTCTCTACTTTCTCTCTCTCTGTCCTCTCTCTCTTCCTGTCTTGCTATTTTTTACTCTGTATTTTTATTCTTGAAAAATTCTTTCTCTAATCTGTTTCCTACGTTCTAACACCCTCAGCCCTCTGCTTCAATTTTTGGCTGTCTGTCTGCATGGATGTCTGTTGCGTCTATCCTCCCTTCCACACTAAACATATAGCATATACCTATTATATAATTCTAATATGATACAATTTCACGTTCTCACTTCATACTGCAACCCTCTCCTCCTTTTCAAACATACAGTATGAATGTTAATTACTGTCTTGCATAGCCTTGATCCCAATTGTTAATATTACTACTCTATCACCTTCCCTCTAAAAAATTACCCTTCCTTCATTTAAAAGAACTCCTATCTGTTTCTCCTATGAAATAAGAGTCTCAATATCTCCACAAGTATATTAATATGGGCTCATTTGCAACCTATAGTGAGACTGTAGTTGGGGGAGATATTGGAGGGTGTGGGTTTCTTGCCTGGGTTGTGTGATTATGTTTTAGCAGCACCTCCACAAAAGATCTCAAGACAAGGTGGGCAGAGTGACTCTCAATCAACTAACCAGAGGAAAAAACCCACCAAAGAGTAGCTGAAGTACAACCAGACAGATTAAACAAACAACATAAAGGGCAACACAGACGGAGATCCAAGATGGCGGAGGAGTAAGTGGAAGTTACTCTAACCTCCTCCCAGGACCAGTCTAGATTTACAACTTAATTTTGGAGATCATCTGGAATAACCAACAAAACACTAGCTGGAAAAAAGCCTTATAGCCACGGAGAGACAGAAAAGGCCGCTACATCACAACGTGACAGGTAGGGAGTGTGGAGACACGGAAGGGCTGACTGGGCTCCCACGGGTGGCAGCTGAAGGGACTGAGAAACAGCTCAGCAGCTGGGGGTTCCCCCTGAGAAGGGCAGGGTCTAAACCCCCAGCTGGGCTTCCCAGCCTACTGCAACAGAGTGGAAAGTAAAATAGTATCCAATTGTGAAAAATGAAAAGCCACAGGGTTACTTGCTAGCCAGAGAGAAACAGCGGGAGAAAAGGGGCTCTTAACTGGATCACATATGAAAATGTTTTGGCCCCCACTTACCCTGGGCTCAAGCAGAGGGAAGGCAGAGAGGACTGAAGACACTTAGGGAGAATTTGGCATGGTGTCTTTGAAGGGAGAAGTTGGGGAGCAGCCGACCGGGTCCCAGTGCTGACTCATCCCCAGTACTGAAGGCAGACCACTCCCCTCCAAGTGGCGTCAGCATGAGGGGAAGCAAAAGCCCTGCCTACAGGAATTAAGCTGCCACACCCACGGTCTTTAAGCCTGAGGGCTAGTCACAGATTGAATAGATTAACAACTAAAGAAGACAGACAAAGGCAGTAGAGCCCTGGAAGTCTCCAACAGGCTGCCTAGGGCCAGACTGGTACATGATCTGACACCACCAGGGGCAGATCAAGGAAGTGCAGATCATTCTAAGAAGCACCAACAAAAAATAGGAGTCAAAAAATGGGGAGACAGAGAAACAACCCCCCATCAAAAGGAACGGTAGAATCCCCAGAAAGAGTGCTAAGTGAAATAGCAGGGAGCAAACTATCAGATATGGAATTCAAAACATGGATTATGGAGAAGCGCAATGAGCTCAGCGGAAATTACAAAGAACTCCAGGGAAACTACAAGGAACTTACTGAGAATTATACCAGCATGAAAAAGGACATAGAAGCTATCAATAAGAGCCAGGAGGAAATGAAGAATATGATCACTGAATTGAAGAACACAGTATAAGGAATTAAAAGCAGGCTAGAGGAAGCAGAAGATCAGATCAGCGAGCTGGAGGACAACGTAGACAAAAACTCCCAGACAGTGCAACAAAATGAAAAAAGATTGAACAAGACTGAAGAGGTTTTAAGACATCTACAACAGCATGAAACGTAATAACATCCGTATCGTAGGAATTCCAGACGGAGAAGAATAAGAGCAAGGGATAGAAAACCTCTTTGAAAAACTAATGACAGAAAACTTCCCTAACATGAGGAGAGAGTCACTCAAGTCCAGGAAGCACAGAGGGTCCCAATGAAGATGAACCCCGACAGGCCCACTTCAATACACATCATAATTAAAATGGCAATATTCAAAGACAAAGAGAGAATCCTAAAAGCAGCAAGAGAGAAACAACTAATAACATACAAGGGAGTTCCAATAAGACGATCATCAGATTTCTCAGCAGAAACACTATAAGCCAGAAGGGAATGGCAAAAAATATCCCAAGCAATGAAAAACAAAGGCCTACAACCAAGAATACTGTACCCAGCAAGGCTCTCATTCAAAATGGAAGGTGAAATAACGAGTTTCCAAGACAAAAGAAGACTAAAAAATACATCTCCACCAAACCAGCATTACAGCAGATGCTAAAAAGTCTGCTTTAAGAAGATAAAGAAACAGAGAGAGACAGAGAGTACAAAGAAGACAAACGACAATGAATAAGTACTTATCGGTAATAACCTTAAATGTAAATGGATTAACTGCTCCAATCAAAAGACATAGGGTAGCTGAATGGATTAGAAAGAATGACCCACATATATGCTGTCTACAAGAGACCCACCTTAGAACAAAAGATCTACACAGACTGAAAGTGAAGGGATGGCAAAAAGTATTTCAAGCAAATGGACATGAAAAAAAAGCTGGGGTAGCAATACTTACATCAGACAAAACAGATTTCACAGCAAAGGCCATAAAAAGAAACAAAGAAGGACATTTCATAATACTTAAGGGACAAACCCATCAAGAAGATATAACCCTTATAAATATATATGCACCCAACTCAGGAGCACCCAAATATGTAAGGAAAATTTTGAAAGACTCCAAGAAAGATATAGACAGCAACAGACTCATAGTAGGGGACTTTAACACCCCATTGTCAACAATGGACAGATCTTTGAAGCAAAGAACACCAAAGATATTGAGGCACTGAATAACACTCTAGATCAAATGGACTTAGTCGATATATATAAAAGTTTTCACCCCAAAGAAGCAAAATATACATTCTTTTAAAGTGCACATGGAACATTTTCAAAGATAGACCACAATGTAGGACACAAAACAAGCCTCAACAAATTCAAGAAAATTGAAATCATATCAAGCATTTTCTCAGATCACAATAGCTTACAATTGGAAAACAACCTCAAGGAAAAAACTCAAAAACATTCAAACTCATGGAGAATGAATAACATGCTATTAAATAATGAATGGGTTAACAATGACATCAAAGAAGAAATCAAAAAGTTTCTAGAAATTAATGATAATGAACACAAAACAAACCAAAACCTATGGAATACAGCGAAAGCAGTCCTGAGAGAAAAGTCATAGCAATACGGGCCTACCTGAAAAAGATAGAAGGGAGATCCAAGATGGCGGAGGAGTAAGTGGAAGCTACACTAACCTCCTCCCAGGACCAGTCTGGATTTACAACTTAATTTTGGAGAAATCATCTGGAATAACCAACGGAACACTAGCTGGAAAGAAGTCTTATAACCACGGAGAGACAGAAAAGGCCGCTACATCACAACGTGACCGGTAGGGAGTGCGGAGACGCGGAAGGGCTGGCTGGGCTCACACGGGTGGCTGCTGAAGGGACTGAGAAACAGCTCAGCAGCCGGGGATTCCCCCTGAGAAGGGCAGGGTCTAAACCCCCAGCTGGGCTTCCCAGCCTACAGCGACAGAGTGGAAAGTAAAATAGTATCAGCTGTGAAAAGCGAAAAGCCACAGGCTTTCTTGCTAGCTGGAGAGAAACAGCAGGAGAAAAAGAGCTCTTAAGTGGATCACATACGAAAATATTTCGGCCACCACTTACCCTGGGCTCAAGCAGAGGGAAGGCAGAGAGGGCTGGAGACACTTGGGGAGAATTTGGCACGGTGGCTTTGAGGGGAGAACTGGAGGAGCAGCTGACTGGGTCCCAGTGCTGACTCATCCCCAGTACTGCGGGTAGACCATTCCCCTCCAAGTGGCGTCAGCCTGAGGGGAAGCAAAGGCCCTGCCTACAGGAATTAAGCTGCCACACCCACAGTCCTTAAGCCTGACAGCTAATCACAGATTGAATAGATTAACAATCAAAGAAGACAGACAACAGCAGTAGATCCCTGGAAGTCTCCAACAGGCTGCCTAGGGCCAGACTGGTACATGATCTGATGCCACCAGAGGCAGATCCAGGAAGTGCAGATCATTCCAAGAAGCACCAACAAACAATAGGAGTCAAAAAAATGGGGAGACAGAGAAACAACCTCCCATCAAAAGGAAAGGTAGAATCCCCAGAAAGAGTGCTAAATGAAATAGAGGGGAGCGAACTATCAGATATGGAATTCAAAACATGGATTATGGAGAAGCTGAATGAGCTCAGCGGAAACTTCAAAGAACTCCAGAAAAACTACAAGGAACTCACAGAAAATTACGTGAGCATGAAAAAGGACATAGAAGCTATCAATAAGAGCCAGGAGGAAATGAAAAATACGATCTCTGAATTGAAGAACACAGTAGAAGGAATTAAAAGCAGGCTAGAGGAAGCAGAAGATCGGATCAGCGAGCTGGAGGACAACCTACACAAAAACTCCCAGACAATGCAACAAAATGAAAAAAGACTGAACAAGACTGAAGAGGTTCTAAGACAGCTGCAGGACAACATGAAACGTAATAATATCCGTATCATAGGAATTCCAGAAGGAGAAGAAGAAGAGCAAGGGATAGCAAACCTCTTTGAAAAACTAATGACAGAAAACTTTCCTAACATGACGAGAGAAAGAGTCACGCAAGTCCAGGAAGCACAGAGGGTCCCAATGAAGATGAACCCCAACAGGCCCACCTCAAGACACATCATAATTAAAATGGCAACATTCAAAGACAAAGAGAGGATCCTAAAAGCAGCAAGAGAAAAACAACTAATAACATACAAGGGTACTCCAATAAGGCTATCATCAGATTTCTCAGCAGAAACACTACAAGCCAGAAGGGAATGGCAAAAAGTATTCCAAGCAATGAAAAACAAAGGCCTACAACCTAGAATACTATACCCAGCAAAGCTCTCATTCAAAATGGAGGGTGAAATAAGGAGCTTCCAAGACAAAAGAAGGCTAAAAGAATACATCTCCACCAAACCAGCAATGCAAGAGATGCTAAAAGGTCTGCTCTAAGAAGATAAAGAAACAGAGAGAGACAGAGAAGAACACAAGTACAAAGGGGAAAAATGACAATGAATAAGTACTTATCGGTAATAACCTTAAATGTAAATGGATTAAACGCTCCAATTAAAAGACATAGGGTAGCTGAATGGATTAGAAAGAATGACCCACATATATGCTATCTACAAGAGACCCACCTTAGAACAAAAGATCTACACAGACTGAAAGTAAAGGGATGGAAAAATGTATTCCAAGCAAATGGACATGAAAAAAAAGCTGGGGTAGCAATACTTATATCAGACAAAACAGATTTCACAGCAAAGTCCATAAAAAGAGACAAAGAAGGGCATTTCATAATACTTAAGGGAAAAATCCATCAAGAAGATATAACCCTTATAAATATATATGCACCAAACTTAGGAGCACCCAAATATGTAAGGAAACTTTTGAAAGACTCCAAGAAAGATATAGACAACAACACACTCATAGTAGGGGACTTTAACACCCCATTGTCAACAATGGACAGATCTTCGAAGCAAAGAAACACCAAAGATATGGAGACACTGAACAACACTCTAGATCAAATGGACTTAGTCGATATATATAGAAGTTTTCACCCCAAAGAAGCAAAATATACATACTTCTCAAGTGCACATGGAACATTTTCAAAGATAGACCACATGGTAGGACACAAAACAAGCCTTAACAAATTCAAGAAAATTGAAATTATATCAAGCATCTTCTCAGATCACAATGGCTTAAAATTGGAAATCAACCTCAAGGAAAAAATTCAAAAACATTCAAACTCATGGAGAATGAATAACATGCTATTAAATAATGAATGGGTTAACAATGACATCAAGGAAGAAATCAAAAAGTTTCTGGAAACTAATGATAATGAACACACAACAACCCAAAACCTATGGGATACAGCGAAAGCAGTCCTAAGAGGAAAGTTCATAGCAATACAGGCCTACCTAAAAAAGTCAGAGGAATATCTAATAAAAAATTTAACCCTACAGCTACAAGATCTAGAGGAAGAACAACAAGCAAAGCCCAGATCAAGTAGAAGGAAGGAAATCATCAAGATCAGAGCAGAATTAAATGACATAGAGTCTAAACTAACAATTCAAAAGATCAACAAAAGTAGGAGCTGGTTCTTTGAAAAAATAAACAAAATTGACAAGCCTTTAAGCAGGCTCATCAAGAAAAAAAGAGAGAGGACCCAAATAAATAAAATCAGAAATGAAAGAGGAGAAATCACAACTGATACTACAGAAATACAAAGGATTATAAGAAATTATTATGAACAACTGTATGGCAAGAAATTTGACAACCTAGAGGAAATGGACAGATTCCTGGAAACCTATAGTCTTCCCAAACTGAATCAAGAAGAAGCAGAAAGTCTGAATAGACCAATAACAGCTAGTGAAATTGAAGCAGTAATCAAAAAACTCCCAGCACACAAAAGCCCTGGACCGGATGGCTTCACAAGTGAATTCTACAAAACATTTAGGAAAGAACTAACTCCTATCCTTCTCAGACTATTCCAAAAGATACAAGAAGAGGGAAGACTGCCAAACTCATTCTATGAAGCCAGTATAACCCTAATTCCAAAACCAGGTCAAGACACAACAAAGAAAGAAAACTACAGGCCAATATCGCTGATGAACATAGATGCTAAAATCCTCAACAAAATATTGGCAAACCGGATCCAGCAACACATTAGAAAGATCATACACCACGATCAAGTAGGATTCATCCCAGGGATGCAAGGATGGTTTAACATTCGTAAATCAATAAACGTAATACACCACATAAACAAAATGAAAGACAAAAACCACATGATAATATCAATAGATGCAGAAAAAGCATTTGATAAAGTACAACACCCATTTATGATAAAAACTCTCAGCAAAATGGGAATAGAGGGAGCATACCTCAACATAATAAAGGCCATATATGAGAAACCTGAAGCCAACATCATACTCAATGGGCAAAAACTGAGAGCATTCCCCCTGAGATCAGGAACAAGACAAGGATGTCCGCTCTCCCCACTCCTATTCAACATAGTCTTGGAAGTTCTAGCCACCGCAATCAGACAAGAAAGAGAAATAAAAGGCATCCAAATTGGAAAAGAGGAAGTAAAACTGTCATTATTTGCAGATGACATGATAGTGTACATAGAAAACCCTATAGACTCCACAAAAAAACTACTCGACCTAATAAGTGAATTCGGCAAAATAGCAGGATACAAAGTCAATATTAAGAAATCAAAGGCATTTTTATACACCAACAATAAAAACTCAGAGATAGAAACTGAAAGAAAAATTCAATTTACCATAGCAACAAGAAAAATAAAATACCTAGGAATAAACTTAACCAAGGAGGTAAAAGACCTGTACTCAGAAAACTACATAACATTGAAGAAAGAAATTAAAGAAGATACAAATAAATGGAAGCATATACCATGCTCATGGATGGGAAGAATCAACATCATTAAAATGTCCATACTACCCAAAGCAATTTATAGATTCAATGCAATCCCTATTAAAATACCAGCAACATATTTCACAGACCTAGAACAAATACTTCAAAAATTTATATGGAACCAAAAAAGAGCCCGAATAGCCACAGCAATTTTGAGGAAGAAGAACACAGTAGGAGGAATCACAATACCTGATATCAAACTATACTACAAGGCCACGGTAATCAAAACAGTCTGGTACTGGCATAAAAACAGACATATAGATCAATGGAACAGAATAGAGAGCCCAGAAATAAACCCAGGTTCATATGGTCAACTAATATTTGACAAAGGGGGAAAGAACATCAAATGGAGTGAAAAGAGCCTCTTCAACAAATGGTGTTGGGAGAACTGGACAGGGACATGCAAAAAAATGAAACTAGACCACCAACTTACACCATACACCAGAATAAACTCAAAATGGATCAAAGACTTAAATGTAAGCCGTGATACCATAAAAGTCCTAGAGGAAAAAATAGGCAGGAAAATTTCAGATATCCCACGTAGCAACATTTTCACTGATATATCTCCTAAGGCAAGGGAAATAAAGGAAAGAATAAGCAAATGGGACTACATCAAACTAAAAAGTTTCTGCTCAGCTAAAGAAAACATCAGCAAGATGAAAAGGAAACCAACCATATGGGAAAATATATTCGCCAATGACATCTCAGACAAGGGATTGATCTCCAAAATATATAAAGAACTCATACGACTCAACACCAAGAAGACAGACAACCCAATTAAAAAATGGGCAAAGGACCTGAACAAACACTTCTCCAAAGAAGACATACAGAGGGCCCATAGACATATGAAAAAATGCTCAACATCACTAGCCATCAGAGAGATGCAAATAAAAACCACAATGAGATACCACCTCACACCAGTCAGAATGGCCATCATCAACAAATCAACAAACAACTTGTGCTGGAGAGGATGCGGAGAAACGGGAACCCTGGTGCATTGCTGGTGGGAATGCAGACTGGTGCAGCCACTATGGAAAACAGTTTGGAATTTCCTCAAAAAACTAAAAATGGAACTGCCTTTTGAACCAGCAATTCCATTACTGGGATTATATCCGAAAAATCCTGAAACACCAATTCAAAAGAACCTATGCACTCCAATGTTCATAGCAGCACTATATACAATAGCCAAGTGCTGGAAACAACCTAAATGCCCATCTGTAGATGAGTGGATCAAAAAACTGTGGTACATTTACACAATGGAGTTCTATGTAGCAGAAGGAAAGAAGGAACTTCTACCATTTGCAACAACATGGATGGAACTAGAGAGAATTATGCTTAGCGAAATAAGCCAGGCAACGAAAGAAAAATACGTTATGCTGTCACCTATTACAGGAAACTAATGAACAACACAAACAAATGAGCAAAATTGAACCAGAGGTATGTAAACAAGGAGTAGACTAACAGTAACAAGGGGGGAGGGGGGAGGGAGAAAAGGGGGTAAGAAGGGGAAGTGTAAAATCAAAGAACATGTATAAATGACCCACAGACATGGGCAACTGAGTGGGGACTGAATGTGGGGGAAGGGAGGGGCAGGATACAGGGAAGCAAGAGGGGGAAAAAAAAAAAAGTGAGACAACTGTAATGGAAAAACAAACAAAAAAAATTTTTTTAGTGGGGGAAAATGAAAATATGAAGAATGGAAATGCCAGTTCAGTGAATATTAGGACAAAGATTTTCCTTCACGTTGTATATTTTTCTCCCTATTTGATCTCTCCAGAGTTTGGCATTCTAAACAAGTAAGTAATGACTTAAGTTTCTTTGCATAGACCTAATAAGACCAGTTGTTAATAAAGGTTCCTTTTTCTGAACAAGCCTTTGACTGGAATGTCAAGCCTAAAGGAGACATGCTTGGGCTCATGTTGTTACCAAAAAGCCCTAAGGAACTGGGAATGACTTTCAAAGGTAATAAAAGCCCGCGAAATAAAAGGCCTGCTGCCATGGTTGGTTGTGCGGTCCACAGCAATCTCTCCAGGGAAGGAACGAAGGTTGTTTTCCTGAAAGATGGCTAGAAGGGACCTTAAGGCACAATGGAAAACCAGAAAGACTTGGAAAGGACAGGTGTGTACAGGCAAAGATGAATGCCAGGTATGTGGCCCAGCTTCTGTGCACTGAAGAGCAGACTGAGGGCCACCCTAAATGTTCCTTGGGTAAGTTCCAGCAAAACAGAACTAAAGATCATAAGTGATCATTTGCTGCTCTTGTTATGCTTATGCAAATGAACAGGATAAATTAAAAATGGACTTAATGTAGTCCCTTTAAAGACAAGGAGAGTAATCTTAGGGAGAAAAATCAGTATTCAAGGAAAATCACAATGATCAGTGGCAGACTGTAAAGTAGGGCAGCTAACCATCTTTAAAGTTTCTTCTCATTTAAAAAATGGTTTCATTTGAAAATTAAACCATATCTGTGATATCACCAAAGAGATTCAAGTTGCAGGCAAGTAGAATGTCAAGTGCCTTGCAACTGTATGTCTTCCCGATGGGACAGTCTTACAGATTTAGAGACTTTTTTGTTGGTTAGGTTACATAAATTAACATGTGTTTTATGTTTTCAAAGGGCATAAGCCTATGACCGCATTACCTGAGTGATTGTCTGTACGCATAAGCCTCACTTAATCCTCTCTGCAGCACTGCCTCCGGAAACTCAACAGTTTGGCTGAACTAAATGGCTGAGTTGGTGAAGAATGGGGTGGTCTGTGGGCTTCACTTTAAAACTGAATTCTCTTTTCTATCCTAATGGCTTGGACAGAAAGGGCCCAGAGGTCTGAGAGGGGGGAAACATAAACTATTTCCCTCAGCCCAAACTAAATAAAATGGGCAAAAGGGTTTTGGACAGGAGAGATGTGCCTAGCACACCTTCCTCCAAAGAAGCCCTTTTTTTTTTTTTTTTTTTTTCTCCTAATGTGGAACATTGAAAAATTAATCCCTGCCTTTTGCCACCTAGTAGTTATGGATTGAATGATGCTTTTTAACCCTTTTTGCCAAATCTGTTGCCCCCAGAACACAACAAGGATGCCAGCCTGCTAAACCAAGCACGCCGTTGTCCGGAGACAGCCAACTGACCTGGAGTCTACATGATCCTTCCCCATGTGGGAAGGCCACCCTCCCCTCCACACCCCCACTCTTATTAGGGATTTCTGGACCCAAGGGTAGGTAGGACGACGACCATGTCCAGCTTGAAGCAGCTAGAGGAGCTTGAGACCTTCGCCCATTGTCCTTTACAAGATTACAAAGGGTCTTTATATCTGAGAGGGAGGGATAGTTATTTTTTACGAACCATGGGTATGGACTTGGGGGGGGATGCTGGGGGAGGGAGATACTGGGTGGAGGGGAGTAAAGGGGAAAAAATTGGAACTACTGTAACAACATAATCAATAAAATATACTTA
The DNA here is from genome assembly GCF_987537825.1 of Furipterus horrens. Lineage (NCBI taxonomy): Eukaryota > Metazoa > Chordata > Mammalia > Chiroptera > Furipteridae > Furipterus > Furipterus horrens. Next base: position 49,513,945 of record NW_028327177.1, read on the forward strand.
AAAAAAAAAAAAGATAGAAGATTCTCCAATAAAAATTTCAACCCTAGAGCTACAAGAACTAGAGGAAGAACAACAAGCAAAGCCCAGATCAAGTAGAAGGAAGGAAATCATCAAGATCAAAGCACAATTAAATGACATAGAGACTAAACTAACAATTCAAAAGATCAACATAAGTAGGAGCTGGTTCTTTGAAAAGATAAACAAAACTGACAAGCCTTTAACCAGGCTCATCAAGGAAAAAAAAAGAGAGGACCCAAATAAACAGAATCAGAAACGAAAGAGGAGAAATCACAAATGATACCACAGAAATACAAAGAATTGTAAGAAATTATTACGAACAGCTGTATGGCAAGAAACTTGACAACCTACATATAGTCTTCCAAAACTGAGTCAAGAAGAAGCAGAAAGCCTGAATAGACCAATAACAACTAGTGAAATTGAAGCAGTTATCAAAAAATTCCCAGCACACAAAAGCCCTGTACCGGATGGCTTCACAGGTGAATTCTACAAAACATTTAGGAAAGAACTAACTCCTATCCTCCTCAGACTATTCCAAGAGATCCAAGAAGAGGGAAGACTCCCAAACTTGTTCTATGAAGCCTGTATAACCCAAATTCCAAAATGAGATGCTAAAATCCTCCATAAAATATTGGCAAACCGGATCCAGCAACACATTAGAAAGATCATACACCATGATCAAGTGGCATTCATCCAAGGGATGCAAGGATGGTTTAATATTTGCAAATCAACAAATGTAATACACCACATAAACAAAATGAAAGACAAAAACCACATAATCATATCAATAGATGCAGAAAAAGCATTTGATAAAGTACAACACCCATTTGTGATGAAAACTCTCAGCAAAATGGTAACAGATAGAGCATACCTCAACATAATAAAGGCCATATATGAGAAACCTGAAGCCAACATCATACTCAATGGGAAAAAACTGAGAACATTCTCCCTGAGATCAGGAACAAGACAAGGATGTCCAATCTCCACTCCTATTCAACATAGTCTTGGAAGTTCTAGGCACAGCAATCAGACAAGAAAGAGAAATAAAAGGCATCCAAATTGAAAAAGAGGAAATAAAACTGTCATTATTTGCAGATGACATGATAGTGTACATAGAAAACTCTATAGACTACACAAAAAAACTACTCGACCTAATAAGTGAATTCGGCAAAATAGCAGGGTACAAAGTCAATATTCAGAAATAGAAGGCATTTCTGTACACCAAAAATAAAATATCAGAGATAGAAACTGAAAGAAAAATCCCATTTACCATAGCAACAAGAAAAATAAAGTACCTAGGAATAAATTTAACCAAGGAGGTAAAAGACCTGTACTCAGAAAATTACATAACACTGAAGAAAGAAATTAAAGAAGTTACAAATAAATGGAAGCATATACCATGCTCATGGATGGAAAGAATCAACATCATTAAAATGTCCATACTACCCAAAGTAATTTATAGATTCAATGCAATCCCTATTAAAATACCAATGACATTTTTCACAGACCTAGAACAAATACTCCAAAAATTTATATGGAACCAAAAAAGAGCCCGAATAGCCACAGCAATTTTGAGGAAGAAGAACACAGTAGAAGGAATCACAATACCTGATATCAAACTATACTACAAGGTCACGGTAATCAAAACAGCCTGGTACTGGCATAACAGACATATAGATCGTCGGCAGCCGTCCGTCTCGAGAGACAATGGTGTAGCTTCTTAAGAGTCTATCTGCACCGCCGAGAATGGCTGTGCAGTCCGACTCGGGAGTGACACGGTACCTGTCTCCTCCCGTGTTGAATCGACATCTTGCGATGACGCTGGAGTGTCCTCTCCAGTGAAACTGAAGCTACAGAGCCTGGGCAGGGTGATATGGAGGGTCTGCTGTTGCCCATGCAGCAGACCCCCCCCTCTCTTCGCAGCTGAAGGGTCCAAGGGAAAGACGGAGTCAGTACAGCTTGGCTTCAGGTGCGCCGCAGGAGTTGCCGGTGTTGACTACAACGTCAAACCGCCTTAGGGACTCCGGCTCCGGATTTTCTGTCAGGGTTTACTCCCTTAGCCTTTTCCCTGAAGAGGTATGCCGCAAGGCAGCGGAGGTTTTTTGGAGTCAGAGTTTTCCTTCTCTGACATATAGATCAATGGAACAAAATAGAGAGCCCAGAAATAGACCCAGGTCTATATGGTCAACTAATATTTGACAAAGGGGGAAGGAACATCAAATGGAGTGAAAAGAGCCTCTTCAACAAATGGTGTTGGGAGAACTGGACAGGGACATGCAAAAAAATGAAACTAGACCACGAACTTACACCATACACCAGAATAAACTCAAAATGGATCAAAGACTTAAATGTAAACCGTGATACCATAGAAGTCCTAAAGGAAAAAATAGGCAGGAAAATTTCAGATATCCCACGTAGCAACATTTTCACTGATATATCTCCTAAGGCAAGGGAAATAAAGGAAAGAATAAACAAATGGGACTACATCAAACTAAAAAGTTTCTGCTCAGCTAAAGAAAACATCAGCAAGATGAAAAGGAAACCAACCATATGAGAAAATATATTTGCCAATAATATCTCAGACGAGGGATTGATCTCCAAAATATATAAAGAACTCATAGGACTCAACACCAAGAAGACAGACAACCCAATTAAAAAATGGTCAAAGGACCTGAACAAACACTTCTCCAAAGAGGACATACAGAGGGTCCATAGACATATGAAAGAATGCTCAATATCACTAGCCATCAGAGAGATTCAAATAAAAACCACAATGAGATACCACCTCACAGCAGTCAGAATGGCCATCATCAACAAATCAACAAACAACTTGTGCTGGAGAGGATGTGGAGAAATGGGAACCCTGGTGCATTGCTGGTGGGAATGCAGACTGGTGCAGCCACTATGAAAAACAGTTTGGAATTTCCTCAAAAAACTAAAAGTGGAACTGCCTTTTGAACCAGCAATTCCATTGCTAGGATTATATCCGAAAAATCCTGAAACACCAATTCAAAAGAACCTATGCACCCCTATGTTTATAGCAGCACTATTTACAATAGCCAAGTGCTGGAAACAACTTGAGTGCCCATCTGTAGTTGAGTGGATTAAAAAACTGTGGTACATTTACACAACAGACTACTTGTAGCAGAAAGAAAGAAGCAACTCCTGCCATTTGCAACAACATGGATGGAACTAGAGAGAATTATGCTTAGTGAAATAAGTCAAGCAACAAAAGAAAAATACCTTATGCTGTCATCTATTACAGGAAACTAATGAACAACACAAACAAATGAGCAAAATTGAACCACAGGTATGTAAACAAGGAGTAGACTAACAGTAACAAGGGGGGAGAGGTGGGAGGGAGAAAATGGGGTAAGAAGGAGAAGGGTCTAGTCAAAAAACATGTATAAATGACCCACAGACATGGACAACTGAGTGGGGACTAAATGTTGGAGAAGGAGGGACAAGGTGCAGGGAAGCAAGAGGGGAAAAAAAGTGGGACAACTGTAATGAAAAAAGAAACAAAAAAAATTTTAGTGGGGGAAAAATGAAAATATGAAGAATAGAAATGCCAGTTCAGTGAATATTAACAAGACAAGGATTTTCCTTCACACTGTATATTTTTCTCCCTATCTGACCCCTCCAGAGTTTGGCATTCTAAAGAAGTAAGTAATGACATAAGGTTCTTTCCATAAAACTAATAAGACCAGTTGTTAATAGATTTTTTTTGACCAAGACTTTGACTGGAATGTCATGTCTAAAGGAGACATGCTTGGGCTCTGGTTGTTACCAAAAAGCCCTGAGGAACTGGGAATGACTTTTGAAGGTAATAAAAGCCCACGAGATAAAAGGCCTGGTAGCGTGGTTGGTTGTGGGGTCCACAGCAATTTTTCCAGGGAAGGAATGAACGTAGTTTTCCTGAAAGATGGCTAGAAGGGACTTTAAGGCATAATGGAAAACCAGAAGGACTTGGAAAAGATAGGTGTGTACAGGCAAGGCTGAATGCCAGGTATGTGGCTCAGCTTCTGTGCCCTGAAGGGCAGACTGAAGGTCACCCTAAATGTTCCTTGTGTAACTTCCAGCAAAGCAGAACTAAAGATCATGAGGGACCATTTTCTGCTCTTGTTGTGTTTATGCAAATGAACAGGATAAATTAAAAATGGACTTAATGCAGTCCCTTTAATGACAAGGAGAGTAATCTTAGGGAGAAAAATCATTATTCAAGGAAAATCACAACGATCTCTGGTAGACTATAAAGTAGAGCAGCTATCCGTCTTTAGAGTTTCTTTTCATTTAAAATATGTTTTCACTTGAAAGTTAGACTATGTCTGTGGTATGGTATCATCAAAGATATTTAAGTTACAGACAAGGAGAATGTCAAGTGCCTTTCAACTGGATGACCTTCTAATAAGACAGTCTTACAGATTTAGAGACTTGTTTGTGGGTTATGTTACATAAATTAACATGTGTTTTCTGTTTTCAAAAGGCATAAGCCTCTGATCTCATTATCTGAGTGATTGTCTGTATGTATAGGCCTCACTTAATCCTGTCTGCCTCCTGAGACTCAATGGTTTGGCTGAACTAAGTGGCTGGGTTGGTGAAGAATGGGGTGGTCTGTGGGCTTCATTTTAAAACTGGTTTCTCTTTTCTATCCTAATGGCTTGGACAGAAAGGGCCCAGAGGTCTGGGAGGGGGGAAACCTAAAATATTTTCCTCAGCCCAAACTAAGTATAATGGGCAAAAGGGTTTTGGACAGGTGAGATGTGCCTGGCACACCTTCCTCCAAAGAAGCCCTTTTTTTTTCCCTAATGTGGAACGTTGAAAAATTAACCCCTGCCTTTTGTCATCTAGTGGTTATGGATTGAATGATGTCTTTTAACCCTTTTGCCAAATCTGTTGCCCCCAGAATACAACAAGGATGCCAGCCTGTTAAACCAAGCACGCCGTTGTCTGGGGATAGCCAACTAACCTGGAGTCTGCACAATCCTTTCCCATGTGGGAAGGTCACCCTCCGCTCCCCAACCCCACTATTATTAAGGATTTCTGGACCCAAGGTTAGGTAAGACGATGACCATGTCCAGCTTGAAGCAGCTAGAGGAGCTTGAGACTTTCGCCCATTGTCCTTTATAAGATTATAAAGGGTCTTAATATCTGAGAGGGAGGGATTGTTATTTTTTATTGTTAAAATAATTAATCATTTATTTATTTAAAAAAAGAAGAATATATAAAATGGTGAAGCGGGAGAGCTTGTATGTACGAACCATGGGCATGGACTTGGGGGAAAATTGCTGGGGGAGGGGGGCGCTGGTGGAGGGGAGTAAAGGGAAAAAAATTAGAACTATTGTAACAATATAATCAATAAAATATACTTTAAAAAAAGATTATGTATTTTTAATAAACCCTTTTACTTACATGCTTTTTCATTATGCAGTTTACTTAAAGGTTGTGAAAATCAATAGCAAAACAAAATGATCAGATTAGTTAAGAATTTATAGTGGATATCAAGATGGAGTAGACTATTTCATATTCCTCTAGCTAAGTATGACCAAAACCTTGAACATTATATATAAAACAAATACTCTGAAAGATACAGAGAATGAAACAGAAGGACTCTGGATTTCAGAACCCAAAGAGTGGTACAGTGATGCTTTTTCTGGGTTGTATTTCTGTCAAATGCATCCCAAACTGAGTACTGGAGAAGCTAGCAATGCAGAAACACCAGTGGTAACAGATTAAAAATGCCCCAACAGAAGCCAGCTATTTTTAGCCAAAGGTCTAAGAAAGTGGCAATTTAGCAAGGTAGAAATGATAAATGCTTACCCCAGCCAAACATCACAGAAAAAAAAAAAAAAAAAAACAACTCCAACCCACCCCCTCTGCCTTTGAAAGCCTTAACTTCTACTCTTTCCCAGCTGCAATACAGCATCTCTCTCTTCCCTGTGCTATGTGAGAACTGTAGGGAATCAGCACTCTATCTCTAACTAACAGTAATGAAGCCACTGCTCCCCTCCCTGCTGCCATCAGAGTTGGCCCAAAAGAAAGCTAGAGATTTCACCATCATTCTGCAATAAGAATGCCATTCCTACCCCTTGTGTCAGAGACCAAACTTACATCTGCAGTTTCACCTCCACCCAGAAATGAGATTCCCCTTCCCCAACATGTCACAGTAGACAATGTGGGGAACCAGGATGTCCTTCTACACCTGTCAGTAAAGAGAGGTGCTTCCTTCACTTGCAAGCATAGATTCAAAGGAGATCTGCTAAAACACAAGTTTGAAACAGTATCCAGGGTCTCAGAACATAATACCCAAAATATCCAAGATCCTACTTTTTAAAAAGTATCTGTTCATCATAACAGGAGCCAGGAAAATCTCTTTTTGACTGACAAAAGACAACAAATGCCAACACCAACATGACACAGAAGTTGAAATTATCTGATAACAAATCAAAAGCAGCCATCATAAAAAATACTTCAATAAGCTATTGCAAACACACATGAAACAAATGAAAATAGAAAGCCTCAGTAAAGAAATAGAAGATGTAAAGAAGAACCAAATGGAAATCTTAGAACCAAAAATATATAACTGAAATTTAGAAAACCAATAGATGTTTTCAACAACATAATAGTGAAGTCAAAAGAAAGAATCCGCGAATTTTAAGATAGAAGAATAGAAATTACCCAATCCCAATAACAGAAAAATAGATTAAAAAAATAAACAATACCTTGGGGGTCTCTATATCAAAAGAGCTAACATTTGGATCATAAGAGTGCAGAAAGAAAAGAGAAAGCAGGTGGGGCTGAAAAAAATATTCCCAGAAATAATGACTGAAAATTTCGCAAATTTTGCAAAAGGAAAACTACAGATTCAAGCTAATTGAATCTCAAAGACAATAAACCCTAAGAAATTCACACCAAGACACATCATATTCAAACTTCAGAAAACTAAAGACAAAGACAATATTTTGAAAACAGGCAGGAGAAATCACACATTACTTATGTTAAAAACAATATTTCATGGAGTAAAATTGAAGATCTAATTGGCTTTATTAAATGGTTTATAAATCAGGCCAAATCCCATTTGGCAACTAGAAGGGAAGTCTGAGGAGTTGTACAAAATCAAAGATTTTTAAAGGAGGGAGAGTTGGGCAAGGAAGTTATTTAGCAAAAAAGAAAAAAATTACTTCGGTCTAGGATATCTTTTGGTAGGGGAGGGAAAGATGAGAGCTTTATCATGCAGATTACCTCTCTTTCCTCTGAAGGGTAGAGAGAGCCCATGGGACAGATTACTTCATTAGTGCTGACCAGAAAATTCCAGAATGACTGATTAAGATTACCAAAAATGTAACCCTCCCCAGAAAGGAAGGGGTTGAAACTGCAATAAGGTTTGTTGTTAAGTCTAGGTTTTGTATCATAGGCTTTAGCACTAGTGATCCCATTTTGGGCCTGTGGTTTTCTCTTTAACACCTATAAGAGAAAAACAATTCAGATGACAGCAGATTTCTCATCAGAAACCACAGAGTCCAGACAGTAGTTGCAACCATTTCTCAAGAGCTAAAATAAGAGATCTGTCAACTAGAATTCTATATGCAGTGAAAATATCCTTACAGAATAAAGTGTAACCAAGACATCCCCTAAGGAAAGAAAGAAATTTTGTCACCAACAGACTTACTCTAAAAGAATTGATAAAAGATTTTTTTTTTAGAAGAATATTGGAATCCCAAGGGAAAAACAAAAGAGCATCAGAAAGACCAAAAAATGCAATAGGGTTTTCTCATCTTGAATTTTCTAAATTATGTTTGACAGTTGAAGCAAAATGTATAGTATTGTTTTATATGGTTCTTAATATGTGTAGAGGAAATATTAAACCATTATAAGTGGAGGAAGTTAAGGTGTTGTAAGGTTTTGCACTTATACTCATAAAATATCTGTAATAGTAAAGTGACAAGTATACAAATATAATGAATACTTAGAGCAACCACTAACATATACAAAGAGATATGCTCAGAAAAAATGTAGATAAATCCAAATATAATGCAAAGAACTGTTCAAGTATCCCACAGTAAAGCATGAGAGAGAAAACAGGGAAGTAAAAAAAAAACAAAACAAAACAGAAAGTCCCTGGCCAGGTGGTTCAGTTTGTTGGAGTGCCAGCCTGTGCACCAGAAGTTTGTGGGTTCAATTCCTAGTCAGGGCACATGACGGGGTTGGTGGGTTCAATCTCTATCTCTCTCTCTCTCTCTCTCTCTCTCTCTCTCTCTCTCTGGATTTCTCTCTCTCTCTCTTTTTCTTTCTCTCCCTCTCCTCCCCCCACCCCTATATTTCTCTCTAAATATCAGCAAACATATCCTTGGTGAGGATTAGAAAAAGAAAGAAAGAAGAGAAAATAAAAAGTAATATGGCAGACTTAAACCTTAAGATGTCAATAATTACATTAAATATAAATGATCTCCTACTATACAGTTTCTTTTATATAAAATTATTGAAATGACAAAAGTACAGAAATAGAGAATAGATTGGTGGTTGTCAGGGGTTAGAGATGGTGTGGGGGAGCAATGGCTGTGCCCATAAAGGTGTAGCCCAGGGGAGATCTTTGTGGTGATTTAATAGTTCTGTATCTTATTTGTGTTAGTGGTTACACATGTGATAAAATGACAAAGGACTACAAACATACACATTTCCACCAACCCAAAAAGACTCTTGGTTTCCATTTGCAGTTATTTCTCATTCTAGCCAGAGCTCAAAGTAGCCACTACTCTACTTTCTGTCTTTATAAATTTGCCTATTCTGGACATTTTGTAGAAATGGAATCACATAATATGGAGTATTTTGTATCTGGCTTCATTTGTTTAGCATAATGTTTTTGAGTTTCACCTATGTTTTGGCACATATCAGTACATCATTCTTTTTTATTGCTGAATAGTATTCTGGCATATGAATAAAACATATTTTGTTTACCATTCACCAACTGGATGGACATTTGGATTTTACGACTAATCCTGTTAGGAAAACAATTATAACAGGTTTTTTAAAAATAATTAATTAATTTATTTGTTTGTTTTGTTTATTTATTTTTAGAGAGAGGGGTAAGGAGAAAGAGAGAGAGAGAAACATCACTGTGTGGTTGCCTCTCACTTGAGCCCCCAACTGGGGACCTGACCTGCAACCTAGTCATATGCCCTTACTGGGAATTGAACCAGTGACACTTGGCTTGTGGGCTGATGCTCAATTCACTGAGCCACAGCAGCCAGGAATTATAACACTTTTTCATGTGCTCATAAACATAGCTGACATAACCTTTCAACTGGAAATAATTACTAATGAGAAATATATGGGAACTAAATGGTGAGGGAGCCATAATTCTCAGGGCTATAGCAAACTCATGTTTCCATTTCTAAAATTTATAGAGTAGAGCTGAACTGATACAAAGTTCCATGAATTAATATCTATTTATATACTCATCTAGCTGTGGTATAAAAACAACAGCAACAACAACAGAATTATTGATTACTTACTTTGTGCCAGGCACCATGCTTATTTCGTTAAATTAATTATTTCATTTAACTTTCACAACAACTCTATAAAGTATGTAGTATTATTATTCCTGTTTTCCACTTGGGAATACTGGGCTTGAGAAAGAAATAGGAATTTACCAAAATAATGAAGCCTCTTAACTATGTAATGTTGAAGCATGTATGTATGTTGAGACCATATTGTGGAGAATCACAAATACCAGGCAAAGAGGTTTTGATTCAGTTCTATAGCATATGAAAATGCAATAAAGATTTTTGAACAGGGAAATGACATCAACAGAACTAAACAGTTCCCTGATATTTCTATGTCAGATAATTTGGAGGGAGGAGGCTGGTAACAGAAACCAGTGAAATGGCTCTAAAAATAGTTAAATAAAGAGTTCCTAACGTCTTGATTCAGAGAAATGAGATTAGGAGTAAACAGGAAGGAAATTATTCCCTAAAAAGTTTAGAAGTAGACCCAAAATAACATAACAATAAGTTGATTGTGGAAGGCATAAAGAAGGGTAATTTATTTATTCTTTATATGAATAATCTATTGAAACTAAAGAATCCAGCACAGAGCATAGTTCAGCAAAAGTTGCATGAAGCAGGCAGAACAAAGATGATAGCCAAGAATTGGCTTTTTAATATTATTTTCACTTACAGTTGACGTTTAATATTGTATTAGTTTCAGGTATACAGTATAATGGTTAGACATCACTATAACTTACAAAGTGATCACCTGGGTAAATAAGAGTTGGATTTTTTTGAGTATTTGTTATGCCCTTGTTTGAGTGTGTAATTTAAGTTTTTTAAGCCAGAAAAAATTGTAGCGTTATTAACAGAAATATAATACATAAGAGGAGAGTATGAGGTCTGTCTGGAAAAAGTTCAACCATTGCTAATATAACTTGAAAGCTTTGCACACCATTAATGTAACCTGGCAGCCAAGGAGAGTAGACTAGAATGTGCATGTGTGAACAATGATGACTTCACTCTAAAAGTCAGTTGAGGGTGGTAGACACTGTTGAGTGAGCACCTGTGCTGTGTAACCCTAGCATTCAAAATGACTGAGCAAGTAGAGCAATGAGTCTGTATCAAACTTTGTGTTAAACTTGAACATTTTTCTGCGGAAATTATTTGGATGATTCAGAAAGCCACAGCTATGAGCAACCAGTGATTGGCAGCTTCATCACTGACAACATGCTCACTCATGCATCACAAAAAAACCTGTGCAGAGATTTTTGTCAAAACATCAAATCACCTAGGTGACTCAGCACTCCCCTACAGCCGAGATGTGGTACCCTGCGATGTCTGGCTTTTTCTGAACCTAAAATCACCTTAAAGGAAAGAGATTTTAGACTGTTGATGAGATTCAGGAAAATATGACAGGGCAGCTGATGGCAATTTGGGAGAACTGTGTGAGGTCCCAAGGTGCCTACTTTGAAGGCGACTGAGACATCATTGTCCTATGTACAATGTTTTTTGTATCTTCTATCTTCTTCAATAGATGTCTCTATTTTTTGTAGGATGTGGCTGGATACTTTCTGGACAGACCTCATTGTATATTTAGCCAGAAACTTTATAAACCCATTCATTTTTTACATACTTACTTTGAGGCCATATAGAGACAACCAGGTGGTGATATCCAAAAAGATTATTAATATGATACTTAAGATTCGGACAGCCATCAGAATAAGAGAGAAATTTTAGTATAGCATGTCATTTATGTCTTCATTTTACTGAGAGAAAGAATTGTGAAAGAGGTGAATATTATTCATATAATAAAATGAGGAAACTCTAGGAATTATATATTTACAGTTGTGATATGAACAGGTCCTATAATGGAAGAGATAGTCTAGGTTATAATGAAATAACAAAAAGACTCCAAAATCACAATAGAATTTCACATTTCCATCAGTAGCTAATCAGATGAAACTGATATAAATGTACTCTGAATGAAAATTCAAAACGATTCTGATTAAAACATCTTATTGTCTTCTATAGTATTATGGAGAAATAATATTATTGAAGTAGAATTCTATATAGCCCAAGAATTTGTTAAGCTATTTTAAATTAAAATTTATTATTTCTGTTGTTGGACTAGTTTTTAATTCACTACACATTATTGAGCTATTGGTCAGAATTTCATAAGTATTTACTAAATGAAAGAATAAAAATATAACTTCTCTAAAAAATTGCCTTTCAGGCAATTTCAGGAAGTGCCTCTTCCAAAAAGTCTTTGAGAGTGTTTAGAATACTGTAGAGAAGTATATGTATTTTACTTAACCATGAAAAAGAATAATGTCACTATTAATGAAAGGAAATGAAGCTGTCCTCAAAATATATATGACCAAGCTAAGTTTAAGAGACAAATCGATCCACAAAATTATTCCTACATATCTTGGCAGGACAATAAAGCAAAGTTTTTGCTTAGAGTGATCAGATAAGCAGACCCTAGGTTTATACACTCAACTGATAAGCAGTCCTTGGGATTTAAAATCCATCACTGGAAGTAGCCAGTAAAACATGTGACTTGGGGTAAATCTCTCCTGATGTGTTCTTCGCTCACTGACACAGGGCATATTCAGATACTCAAAGATTCCAATATGCTATGAGAGATGACACTGGGAAGTTATTTGCTCACTGCCACAGAGAAATGTTTAGATATCCAAAGATTTTAATTTGCTATGAGAGATGAGGACACTGGATTAATCTACCCACATGATTAGATTAAGCTGTTAGTTTCAAATGTTTGGAGAATCCTTAATACTTAGAGGAAATAGACATTCTTAAATAAAAATGTACTATAACTACATAGATGTAGTTATTTTTTAAGTGAGAAAAACTCCTTGAGGTTCTTATAGACTGACAACATATTTACCTTAAAAAAGAAGACATTTGGATATTCTCTCCAAATAGCTGTTTTATGATGCTAATTTTTACAACTAAATGCTATAATCAAGAGCTTCCCTTTGTTGTTAAATAATATTTTTTAAATCACAAATATGCTCCTTTTAATTCATCCTAAAAATGGAAATTTCTAATTTTTAGTTTAAATTCTTAGTACGTGTATCTTTAATAAACAACTTCCATAATAATTACAGTGTTTCTAGTGGCCATTTAGGTGTCTTAGAATTCTGTTTCTCAATTTGTTTCATCTTAGTAGCCCTAATGAATGAGAATAAATACATAATAATAGACTGAGGTTTTAATCAGTTTGAAATTTGTCTTAATTTTGCTTCAAAAAAAGCATGCCAGTTTTATCAGTCTATGCTGTTTTATTTTTTTTAATTATTCAAATTACTTTTCAAAATCTTCCTGTAAGCACATTGACAAAGAAATTAATTTTGGTTTTTATTTTATTTTTACTTTATTTTTATTATTTACACTATTTAGATGTCCTCATTTCCCCCCATCTTTGCCCACCTCCTCCTCCTCTCCCCCACCTTCCCTCTGGCCATCACTACACTGTTGTCTGTGTCTACGGGTTATGTATATATGTTCTTTGGCTTCTTTCATTCAGTCAGGCCCCCATCCACCTTCTCTCTGACACCTGTTGGTCTTTTTGATGTATCCGTGCCTCTTTTCTATTTTTCTCATCAGTTTATTTTGTTTATTAGATTCCACATATAAGTGAAATAATACGGTATTTGTCTTTCTCTGATTGGCTTATTTCACTTAGCATAATAGTCTCCAGTTTCATCCATGCTATCACAAAAGGTCTAAGAATGGCTTAGTTCCTACTCAGCTGGACAGTGAGCCCTTTGTATTACTGCATGTCCCCAAAGTTCAGCCTTCCCCTGTACCCTTAGCCTTGTGGTCCAGTCATTCCTTCTATCTGCGGTTCTTCATCCCAGTTCATGCTACACTTCTCTGAAGCTATGAGCACAGAACTGCTATGAGCACCCCACTGATTGCACTGAGCTAGCCCATCTCTGCTTTAACCTAGTCAGGCCCCCTGTCTGATGTGAGTTCTACCAATGAGACCGCAGACTAAACACAAATTCAAAGTCAAGGGACTGCCTCACCCCTTTCACCAATGCAGCACAGCAGCCTGTCCTATGTGGAGGGTCTTTCCTATATGTGGTCTTATTTATTCCCTTCACATTGCAACCTCTGCCTTTGTCCCAGTGAGCCCTGTAGCCTGTCACTTGGCACATATTGGATGTGGCAGCATACACAGATGGCTACAAGATTAGCTGGATTTGTGAGTGATTACCAATCAAGTTGCTGATGTGAGGGAGGTAACAGATAGCTAATGCAAGGCGTTGAGTCCCAGACTGAGGGCCTGAGATTTACTACAACAGAACTAATACAGAGTTTGGAGAAAGAAAAGGATAATACAAAAGTGATATTTAAGTTGGTATTCTAATAACATGGTATAATGCACACAGAGGATGGGGAAACTGAGGAAGAAATGTAGCATAAAAACAAATCTTTAATAATTGCTGAAATGAGACAATGTTTCTGTAATGAAAGCAAAAGAACTTTGCCAAGCACTGTTCCAGACATCAGAGAGACAGGAACAAATGAAGCACAGACTCTGCCCTCCAGGAATCATCCTTCCAACAGGGGGAACTAATAATGAGACAGACATTGCTCATCGCCTTATTTGGCACACACTCTCAAGCTTTTTCTCTTTATGCCTTCCTCAGAGAGGTTAGAAAGCTAGATGCTCACCTCTCAACCTCTCACATCAGTAGTCTAGATGATCCTGTTTGAACCAAGACAATGTAAGAAAGACCTGAAGGGGCACTTCTAGGAAATTTTGCTTTCTTAATAAAAGGAACAGACATACCTGGTGCCACCCCATTTTCCTTCTTCATGCCTACAATATGCAAGTAATACATAGAGCTACTAAAAGGCAACGAGTGTGAAGATAAAATGTTAATGTACTAAGGGTGGCCAAGTAGAAAGATAGCAGGAGAGTCCTGACTGCTGTGTGGGCAGCTGGACAAGTCTGGCAATCACCTAACTCTTCTAGAGAACAATTAACCCCATTCCTAATACTACCTGCTGGAACAGAACTCTCTGTGGCAAGCAACCATAGCTGACTCTGGGCAGTTATATAGAAAAGGACTCTATTAAAAGAATATTGAGTGACTTGCAGAATCTTTGAAAGGTCTAAAGAATAAGGTTCAAACTTAAGATTCCAAGAACACACAAGACCTTTCACAGAACTGGCCTGATGAGGAATCACCTGCATGACACAGAGCCCAAGGCGGGGGAAGTTTGAACGCTTGCAGCTTTTCCACCAGGAACACGATTATATTTCAAATAATCCAACTTAGCATAGTCACCTTTGCTGTTTCTCTAACCAGAAAATTAATTTCATGGGGAGCCTGCTGTTTCATCTTGCTCACTTCCAACCTGCACAAGTACCTGTTCCTTTAATGAAAAAAAAAAAAAAAAATGGAAAGAAAGTATGTAGCTTGTTCAGCTTCTACAGGAAGAAACAGTCTTTGCCCTGCAAAGATTCATAAGGTGAGTAATCTCTCAAACTCAAAAGGGATTCAGATGCTAAAATGAATTGCAAATATACACTGTAATGGAGGGTGATTTGCAAAATAACTACAGTTCTCTATAAACTCCTTTCAATGCAATCTGTAGCACCTCCCATCAAGAGGTGATGTCCATTTCTACCCCCATCTCCAAATTTTGAATGCTTTGATCAACAGAATGAGGCAGAAGGGACATTATGCCAGCAACAAAACTAAAGCTAAAAGGAAGGATATACTCTGTTCTCCTAAGAATCCTCTATGATCCACCATGTGAATAAGCCTGGGTTATCCTGCTGAATAACGAGAGAAACTTACTCCAGGTACTTCAGTCACCAGAGGTAACAACTAGCCAACCCTCAGAAAAAGAGCCACCTACCTCACCACAGACATGGAGTAAAACCATTCTAATCCGGAAGTTCATTCATTGAGCCCAGTCCACTCAACTCACTCAAAGAAGTGTAAACTCAATAAATGGTTGTTTTACTGAGTTTTATTAGAATTACAGACAACATAAGCAAATAAAATTAGTAAATAAGATAATTTCAGACTTGAAAAGGGTGGTTAAAAAAAATAAAGCAATGTAATTTAGTAGAAAGTGATGAAGTCCACTCAATTTCTCAGGGAAGTTCTCTCTGAAAGGGGATATTTAAGGTGAAACTTAAATCTGTAGAATAAAAGACTGTTTAAACACATAGAAGAAATGTGTTCCACACAAAAGAAACAGCATGTGCAAAGGCCCTGAGAAAGAAATGTGGCCAGTGTGACTTAAAAATATGAGCAAAGCTGCTCTGGCCAGGTGGCTCAGTTAGTTGGAGTATTGTCCAGTGCACCAAAAGGTGGTAAATTTGATCCCCAGTCCTGGTGTGTGCAAGAAGCAACCAATTGGTGTCTCTCTCCTTCCATTCCTCTCTCTCTAAAATCAATGAACATATCCTCAGGTGAGGATTACAAAGTAGAGAGTGAGAAAAGATAGCATCAGAGAAATAGGAAGAGACTAGACTGTTTAGGGCTGTCTAAACCATGGTAAGGATTTTGAATTTTATTCTGGTGGTGTAATCTGATTTACATTTCAAAGAGATCACTCATTTGTTCTTAAGGGAATGCATATTAGAACAGGAAGAGGAAAGCCTTGATCCCTGTTTGGTAGTTACCATAGTAGTATTAGGAAATTTCTGCTCAATTTTACTATGTACATAAAACTACTCTTTAAAAATAGTTTTTTTTTTTAATTAGGGAAAAATTAAAGAATGGATTTTTAAGAGATTAGTAGGAGAGAGAGAGAGATGCAGGGAGGGAGGAAGTCAACAGTATCTAATACCACTTTGAAAGCTGCTGGGTGCCAGGTCCAGTCCCTGGAGTCACTGGGCATCAACAGGAAGCAACATGGTAGTCAAGAGTGAGGACTTTAGAATCATGCAGACCTGGAAGTAAGTCTAAAGGTCACCACTTAGTAATTGAATGTACCAGGGTGAGTTGCTTATCTATTATCTGTTATCTATCTGAGTCTCTACATCTGCCAAAGAGAGATAAAAGGAACTGTCTCATGGGCTGCTGTAACAGTTCATGTGAGTAGCACGTACAAAGTGCTTAGCCAAGTGCTATTGAAATGGTCAACATTCTAGAAGTGTTTGTTTCATTTTCTTCTTTTTTTTAGTTTCCTGACAGAAGATCCAGTATCTGAATAAGGGCTAAAAATCAAGGGATTCTGAAACCAAGGTAGACCTATGTCTGGATATGTAGTCAAGTAAACAACTGTCTTTCTTCTTGTAAATCTTACTTAAAAACATTTCCCCTGAATGTTTGCACTTGCCTACACCAGCACCTGCAGGCTACTGACACTAGCTTTTGACCTAGCATGACATTTATAAAACTTTAAACTAAACTGAAATGACAGTTTAGTGCCCAAAGGTGGTGTTACCAACACCTGTGATCCAGTTTCTTCTTTTGGGTCCTGTTTCCTACTGTGCTGAGATCCAAACACTGCAGCTATTTTCCTAAATTCCAGCCCAACTGTTTTGCTTTAATCTTCAAAGCACATTTCCTGCACTAGTCCAGATTCTGAGGTTAACTCTGAACCTCAGTGCAATGATTAACTTTCTATGGGTCCCTATAATCCCATCAATTGGTCTCTCCTATGACTTCTCCAATCTCACTTTTGCTCTTTCACACCCAACTCCCTTGTATATGTTCAAAACCAACTGCACTCTTCCATAACATTTCATCCTGAAGGCATCACCCACCAGGGAAGCATTGTTTCTGTAAGATAGCACAAAGTATTCTTCTACATTTGGACTGGCCTTCTATCTCAGGGAATAACTTAAATTGAAAAAATGTTCCATAACTTGCAGCTCTATTCACAGCATAGTCACAATTTGATCTGGCAATGAATATTGAATCCCTTATCAAAGATGAAATAATTCCACTGAAAATGTAATTCAAAAATAGCAACAGACTAAGGCAACATGATTGGACAGCTTTGCTTTCTAGTAGAAATTTGCAAGACAGGGATTAAAATGGATTAATCAGTGTATGAAATGGCATTTTTATTGTAATTTTAAGCTTTGTAAGTAGAATCTATAAATATATCTAAAAAATTCCAACAAGGCTAAAAAATACATTAGAAAATACAGAGAGATAGAGTTGAGAGAGAGAGAGAGCTTTCCATATAGTCACAGAAATTAGAAATAAAAAAGAGTCCTTAGGCCACCTTGTTCATTTCCCTGCAAACATAGCTCATTCGCAAGTGTTTGTCCAGTCTAATTTTAGATGACCTGAGAGTCTTGACTTCAGGCATGTCACTTGTACAATCATTCTGCTGTCTAATAAACCTTCATAAGTTGTCACCCTTCAAGCTCTTCAGCCTAAATTTTCAACCTTCCAATAGATTCCAAAGGTTTCCTTGGCCATCACTGGCTACAATATCCAGATACAGTACTAGAGGGAGAGATTTCTCTTCCTTGTCAGATCTGTCTATAAAATACCTGAGAAAACAAATCTCATCAAAACCAAGATGGGCATTCTCCAGAGTTCACTGTACTGGTACAGGAGAACTCATTGGTTTTCTTTTCTTTTCTTTTCTAAATTTCATTTTATTGTTTTTCTATTACAGTTGTCCCATTTTTCTCCCTTTGCTCTCCCCTGCTCCACCCACCACCCCCTTCTCCCACAGGACATCCCCATTTAGTTGTTCATGTCTGTGGATCATTCATATTAGTTCCTTGACTAGACCCTTCCCCTTCTTTCTCCACTTCTCCCCTCCCCCTTTCCCTCTGGTCACTGTCAGTCTGTCCCTGTTTACATGCCTCTGGTTCTATTTTGCTGGTTTGTTTGTTTTGTTCATTAGTATCATATATTAGGTGAGATCATATGATATTTTTCTTTCACCATCTGGCTTATTTCACTTAGCATAATATTCTCAAATTCCACAATATTACAAAGTATCCAGAGGCTTAAGAATGCCTAGTTACAGTTTTCTTTCCAAAGTCCAAATAGTCCATTGAAAGACATAATAAACAGCAACAGTTATAAAACAATTAATATCTGCCAAGCATTACACCTGATGCTTTATATACCTCATTATTTACCTCATTCTGCATATGACGAAACTGAGACATGTGTGCTGGAGCCAATATTGCTGTAAAGTCTGTCTGGCTGAAACTCTTGCTTTTCCTGCTGCACTGCAGTGTTTCTACAGCACCTTTGTCAGAGTATGAACACCTGGCTCCAGACTCGATATGTCCAAACAGATGGTGTCTCCTGACGCAAGTGGTATGTGAGTAGGTAGATGGAGCAGAGCAGCACACTTCCCAGAAATAAGCGGCCCCTAAGCGTTCTGCAGACAAGCTTGGAGAGAAGTAGATGGGTATTGTAGGTCTGTGTATGCAGGCTGATTGTGAGAAAGGGACTGGTGAATGGCATTAGCTTTCAGGAATGAGAAATCTAGACTCTCAGGCTAGGGAATACCAGAGTATGGGGGAGTGAGCAGGACAAAAGAGCAGCATATTTGGCAACCACATTTAGATTGCTGACCATTTCACTGTGGCTTCAGGGATCCTGAATCCACCCAAGACTTTGAATCAGGGTCTGAATGTACTTATGGGACAAACTGTTTTATAGAACCTGACCAGGAACTTCTCTTTGATCCAGACCCTAAAAGAATATCAGGACTCATTCCTGCCCCAGGCTAAAAAAGGGCAACAAAATGCCACCCTACACCAAAGCCTTCCTTAACCAAAGTGACAATGGAGGAGCAGATCTGCTCAGGAAGGTGAGTCACTAATACCTCCCTGCTTTTCAGCATTCCAAATTGACCCTACATTTCAGTTTCTTGAATCTTTATGGGGAAAACATCATCAGTTTGCTTAGTTTTCTCTCTCACTTGGAGGGAAATGTTGGGAATGATCAAAGGAGCTATCTGGAACTACTGACTTGTGGGTGTGTGTCTATTGAGATAACACAAAGTGGAAATCTGGACACTTCATACCCCTGATTTCAGCTTCCTAGAAAAAGGCTCTGTTGATTAGATTGGCAGTTCTTGAAACAACACACTGATACAGCTTTTTCAAACTTGAATTGGAACTCATATTGACTATATATCCAACCTTACAAATAGAACAGTGGAGCAGAGAATTGTAAGGTTAATTAAGAATGTGCTTATTTTGGAAAATGATTTTATTTCTCTCACTTTTCAAAGTGCAGTAAATCTATTTCTAAGAAGGGCATGAGGCAGACATGAGTTGGAATCCCAGCTCTTTGGCTCAAAAAATGTACAACTTCTCTTAAGGGACTCAGCTTTCCTGAAACTGTTCCCTGAGCTGAAAAATGGCTAAACTACTACCCAGCTGACACAGTGCTTATGAAAATTAAATCAAGTAACTTGCTTTGCACAGTGTTCTGTGCTTAACAAATGCTGGGTCCTTTCTTTGATTAACTGGACAAAAGAACACAGCAGCTCATTTTGTGAAACCATAACATAAGATTTCTTATTTGCAAGGCACCACATCATCCTGGGACCCTTGTTAGAAATACTAAAATATTTGACCCTCAGAGCAAAAATAAGAGGTAAAAGAAACAAAATACAGAATTACTTTTTTAAAGTTTTGACTAATTTTTGTCAACTAATATTCTTCAAGAAATTAATCGAGTCCCCTGAGCCATTTCTTACTCTGTAACTAGAAAATATTTCTAATATTTCTATCTTCTCCCTTCTGAAAATGTCTACCAAGCTTCTCATCAGGAATTTATCCAAGTCTGAGGTTATCGAGGCACCACGTGAGAAGTCAGTGGAACACATTGATTAATGGTATGATGTAGCAATGAACACACCTGCATTTCACTCCATCTGAACACTTTCCAGCTGTGTGATATGGGTAATTATACATGCTAAGTCTCTATTTCCTCATCTACAAAATGGGGAGGTTATCATAGCACTTATAATATTATTTCGAGGATTAAATAAAGTAGTGTAACACTAGTAAGAAATCATGTTAGCCATATTATTAATCATAAGCAATTCAAAACACATGTGATGGATCTGTAACATACTGTGAAGAAAGGAATGTGAATTTAACATTATTCTCAAAATTGCACTAGCAAAATTCATTTGTTTATTTAAGGAAAACCAAATTGACTATAAACTCTGAATGTAGATTCATTATTTCTAGCATTTATTATTTCCCTCCTTCCATGGAAGTCACATACAAATGATTGGCATTTCTTCTTTCTTTTTTCTTTATCCTCACTGGAGGACAGTCTTAAAAATAGAAGGAGGAGAAGAAAGAGAGAGAAAAAAGACATTGATCAGTTGTGTATAGTAGGCTCTCCAACTGGGGATCGAATCCGCAACCCAGGTATGTGCCCCAACCAGGAATTGAACCTGTGACCCTTTGGTATATGGAACAACACTCCAATCAACTGAGATACACTGGCCAGGACAACATTTGTTACCAAATGTAAGTAGACAATCATTTGTTTTAGATACCTTTCTCTTATTTGAATAAGTTATTTCATATTTAAAATTGTACAATAGTAAATGGAGAAACTAGAAATAACAGCATTACAGAGAAATCTAAAACATATTCTGATCAGTCAATGTCTATCGAATTTAACCTTGGGCTATAGATAACACCCTGCACATCTAGGATTGCCTCACCACCACATCCCTGTTGGCCAGAGCTGTAGGGAGTCTTATCTAGGAAAGAAAACCCATGAATTTCCAGACCCAAAGTGGAAAGAGATTAAGTCTTGCCCTGAAACAAATCACTTCCCAGTGTTTTCACTTCCAGACTTCTAACACTTTCCCTGCAGTTTTGAATAGAAATAACTGTTAAATATCTGTAACAAAGATGATCAACAGTACTCTGAACCCATGTTAAAATGGGAACCCGTAGGTATTCTAGAATCTCTTCAATTCGATCCATCTGGCCTCATTTTTTTAACAAGCTGATAGTGACTTTTCAGATATCTAACATAGCTTTGAAGAATGCTTTAAAACATGAGAGGAAACCTAATGAAAATCAGCTTACCATTAAGTAATGGAAGGGAAGTAGAAACATATCCTCCATAACTGCTAATGAAGCTGTTAAGCAAGTAGCTGTTGCAAAGCTGATTACCAGCATTATCAGTCAGTAAAAAAGTGACATATTCATTAATTCTTTTCCTCCTTAGGACATATAAATAGCACATAGACTGGAACTTTCTAATGCAGCAAAGAATGATTGAAAAAGTGGTGCTCACACCCTAGGTGAGGAAGAACTCCTCTGGCACCAGTTAATCGTGGTGCTATGGAGATGGACATTTTCTATGCATCCAGTTTTTAAGTGCACTGCTTTTCAGACACCTCATTGGTCTTTCTCCATTTCTAGAGCTTTGTTACATTAGGGAACAAAATCAGGACCCTTAAATTCCAAGTCATCATAAGGCCATTATCTAGTGTAATAGCCTTAAAATGAAGGATTTTCTATTGCAGAATCCCCGAGTCACAGTTATGCATCCTCTGCTTCAATACATCTACAAATGGAGGACTCCTTGGCTTAGAACAAAGCCTGTAGTTAGACAGCTCCAGACACAAGAAAGTTCTTACTGATGTTGCATCAGACTGATCCTTAAGATGTCTATTCTTTCCTATACTTTCTATACTGGAAAGCAAAGAGGTGTTTTAATGTGAATTGTGTAAATGTCTCCAAAAATAGGCTTTGATGGGGAACTGCTTGATGGGGTTAGCTGCTATTCCAAACTCTTGGCAAGACAGTCAGCACTAAACATGAAGGAGGCCTGAAAATAGGCAATAGGGCTCCAAACACCCAGCTATGGTCCTAGGGAAAATTTCTGGCTGAGCCAACTCAGACTAAAATCATGAGAAATAAAAAATTATTGTTGTTTGTAAGTCAGGTTTTTAATTAATTAATTGGTGTGGTATGGTTTGTTGTGCAGCAGCTGAAAGCTGAAACATGGACATATACTCCATGTTTCAAATAAAACTTCATAGATGAAATCAAGCTCATTCCTAGACTTCTTGAAGAGCCATGAGACTGGCTCTCGGGTCCCAATCATACAAACTTAGAGCTGCATTTCCCAATATTTGTTCCAAGTGAAGCTACTGTACAGAAAGGTTTCCTACCTTTACGTCATTCTCTTATCATTCCCTCATGGAATGCCATTTCCCACCCAAATTTCTCCTTATCAAAACCTTAACCATCCTTCACACCCATCCCATGTGTTTCTTCCTCTAATACAGCAGTTCTCAACTTGTGGGTCACGACCCCTTTGGGGCTCAAACGACCCTTTCACAGGAGTCGCATAAGACCATCAGAAAACACATATAATTACATATTGTTTTTGTGATTAATCACTATGCTTTAATTATGTTCAATTTGTAACAATGAAAATACATCCTGCATATCAGATATTTACATTATGATTCATAACAGTAGCAAAATTACAATTATGAAGTAGCAACGAAAATAATATTATGGTTGGGGGTCACCACAACATGAGGAACTGTATTAAAGGGTTGCGGCATTAGGAAGGTTGAGAACCATTGCTCTAATAGGTCTTTCCTTATCTTCTCACCCAGTGATATAGCCCACCACTCTCAACAGTCACATAGATTTGAGTTCAGAGAAGCTTTTGCATGCCAGGATCTCTCCCTCCTTAGGCTCCCAATAGCATTATTTTCTAGTTTGTTCATGGCACTTTTATTCTCCCTTTTATCATAATAATGGTGTGCATTTTCAAGATCCCCCAAAGAGCACTCTGAGGAATGGGGTTTCCTCTATCTCGGCATGGCCCTTAGTTTCTATTTCCAATCCTTCTCCTAACTCCACCAGTATAGGCCTGACTTAGGTTAGTGATGCCACAGGAATCAGTATCAGAACAAGGCCCATTTATTCACCTGAATCTCTCACCTAGAAAGCTGTGTGACAGCAGCATTTGCACAAATCAGGCCCCTGTTAATGGAACACCAGACTTTTGAAAAGAGCTCAGGGCCTGAGTCAAATGGTCCTGCTGTATGCTGGAATCCCAATACGACTTCCTAATTTGATGACTCTGAGAAAACTATTTAATCCCCTCTATGTTACCTTATTTTCATCTGAAAATTGACATTGTTCCAACCTCATAAGATTATGTTGCTCTAAATGATATCATGTATGCTCAACACCTAACCTAGTGACTGATACATAACACAGACTATAAAATGTTGGGATAAATTAGCTTAATGACTGACTCTATTATGATGTTGCTGTAAATCCATTCTGCCAACATTATTATAACATTGTTGAGTGAGTCTTCTTTTTCAAAAGAAGCAATGTTCTGAAACACATACTATTTAAATGTAAATCTAAGTATTCTTAAGTTTGAGGGAAAAGCTATAATATTAAGACCTGTCTCCCTAACTTCATATCAAATCTATATTTCTCTCAAAAATGAAACTAAAAGAAAATTTATTAATCAATTCCTTTCTCCTGAGATTATTTTTGGTCTCAATATTAAATGAGACAAAATACTGACAATTTTACTTCTCTTTTCATAATAACAATGGTTGCATCCTTAAAACCAAGTACCACACAACTGACAAAGCACAACTAGTAGACATTTACATATATATACATATATACCCTCCTCACCCGCAGCTACCACAGTGCAGACTGCGACACGGACCATGCCCTTGTGGTAAGCAAGGTGCGCATAATGCCGAAGAGGTTGCACCACTCCAAGATGAAGGGTCGCCCACGCATCAACACCAGTTGTGCCAGCAACCCAGTTAAGACCCAGCAATTCATCAACAGGATGGAAGATGCACTCGGCGAGGGAATGGCAGCAGATGACATTATCGAATCCAATTGGCCACGTCTCCGCGACGCCATATACAACTCCGCCATTATTGCTTACGGGAAGAAAGAGCGGAAGAACGCTGACTGGTACGAGGCTCACTGGGAAGAAATGGAACCCGTGATCGAGGCTAAGAGGAAGGCCCTACTGGCTTACAAGGCCACGCCCACTCCCAGTACACTTCAAGCTCTACGGGCTGCCAGGAACAAAGTCCAGAAGACCGCCCGCCACTGTGCCAACACCTACTGGCTAAACCTGTGCAGAACCATCCAGGAAGCCGCCGATATAGGCAACGCACGAGGAATGTATGAGGGTATCAAGAAGGCAACAGGCCCAATCCCCTCCAAGATCGCCCCCCTTAAGTCCAAGACAGGTGAGGTCATCACTGACCGGGAACAGCAAATGCGGCGGTGGACCGAGCACTACCTCGAGCTGTACGCGACGAGGAACACCGTAACAGACACTGCTCTTAACGCCATCCCAGACCTACCAGTCATGGAGGAGCTAGACACCCCACCTACTGCGGCAGAGCTCGGCAAAGCCATCGACCGCCTCGCTTGCGGGAAAGCACCAGGAAGCGATGGAATCCCTCCAGAAATCCTAAAGAGCGGGAAACCAGTCCTGCTACAGCCGCTCCACCATCTACTCTGTCTCTGCTGGAAGGAGGGTTACATCCCCCAGGATATGAGAGACACCAACATTATCACCATGTACAAGAACAAAGGAGACCGCAGCGACTGCAACAACTACCGGAGCATCTCTCTCCTCAGCGTCGTCGGCAAAGTATTCGCCCGGGTCGCTCTTGCCCGCCTGCAGACCCTTGCTTCCCGTGTCTACCCAGAGTCCCAGTGTGGCTTCAGAGCTGGCCGATCAACAGTGGACATGATCTTCTCCCTACACCAGCTGCATGAGAAGTGTCACGAGCAGCATAAACCACTCTACCTCGCCTTTATCAACCTCACGAAGGCGTTTGATCTGGTCAGTCGAAGCGGACTCTTCAGCTTGCTACGGAAGATTGGCTGTCCACCACATCTGCTTGCTGTGGTCATGTCCTTTCACGACAACATGCACAGCACGGTGTCCTACAACGGCGCAACCTCTGAGCCCTTCCCAGTCAGCAGCGGAGTAAAGCAGGGCTGCGTCCTCACGCCTACGCTGTTCGGAATCTTCTTCTCCATGCTCCTCCAATACGCCTTTAAGGACTGCAGCGAGGGTGTCTTCATTCACACCAGATCCGATGGCAAGCTCTACAACCTGGCCCGTCTACGAGCCAAGACCAAAGTCAAAGAGGTGCTCATCCGTGAGATGCTCTCCGCCGACGACGCAGCCTTGACATCACACTCCGAAGAGGGACTCCAGCAGCTAGTCACTTCCCTTTCCCACGCATGCAAGGAGTTCGGACTAGCCATCAGCCTGACGAAGACAAACGTTATGGCTCAAGGCACGGGGACTCCCCCATGCATCACCATTGACGGATACACCCTGGAGGTTGTCAACGACTTCACTTACCTCGGGTCCACCATCTCGAGCTCTCTGTCAGTTGACTTGGAGGTCAACCGGAGAATCGCCAGGGCAGCCACAGTTATGGCCAAACTGAACCGGCGAGTGTGGAACAATTCCAGCCTCACTGAGAAAACCAGACTGCGCATCTACCAAGCCTGCGTACTCAGCACTCTCCTCTATGGCAGCGAGACGTGGACCACCTACGCAAGGCACGAAAGGAAACTCAACAGCTTCCACATGAGGTGCCTGCGACGCGTCTTGCATGTCGCCTGGCAGGATAAGGTCCCCAACACCGAGGTGCTGAAGTGAGCCAACATGAGCAGTTTGCATGCAGTTCTTAGTGAGAGACGCCTCAGGTGGCTCGGCCATGTCAAAAGAATGGATGCAGGCCGTATTCCCAAAGACCTCCTCTACGGCGAGCTAGCAGAAGGCCAGAGGATGAC
Organism: Furipterus horrens; assembly: GCF_987537825.1. NCBI lineage: Eukaryota > Metazoa > Chordata > Mammalia > Chiroptera > Furipteridae > Furipterus > Furipterus horrens. The sequence goes on from NW_028327177.1 coordinate 49,540,255, forward strand.
AGGGCGCCCAAAACTGCGGTTCAAAGACATCTGCAAAAAGGACATGACACAATGCTCCATCAATCTCAACACATGGGAAGTTCAAGCAGACGACCGCCTAGCCTGGAGGCTCGCGGTCAGGCAAGGTACCTCACGCGCAGAGGCTGCGCGCAACGAGGAGGCGGTCCAGAAAAGATCGAGGCGGAAGCAGCGTCAACAGCAGCAACAACAGCCATCTGCCTTCACCTGTAACAAGTGCGGCAGGGATTGTCACTCCCGAGTCGGACAGCACAGCCATTCTCGGCGGTGCAGATAGACTCTCAAGAAGCTACGCCATCATCTCTCGAGACGGACGGCTGCCGATGATGATGATGATGATGATTATATATATATATATATATATATTCCTGTTTGCTTTGAAAGACTGAATGGAAAATAGAGTCTATGCCTCAGTCAAACCACTCTGCCATGTTTCTCTTCGGGGAAAAAAAGGTGACTGGTTATTCAAACATGGTTAAGATATCTGGTTTATTTTGTACCCTCCCCACAATCAAGGTCATAATTTTATGACAAAATAAAGAAAAAGAATTAAGATACATTGAGTACTGTAAGAGGCAGTACGGTGGAGAGGGCATCTAAAATCTCTATTTATAGTAAAGATGCTATTATCAGTAGGAGTTTTGGTGCCAAAATTACAAAGAGTGAGCATGTATACCCTAGCTGCTCAGCTGTACAACTAACAAGTAACTAAAACTCTAATTTGGTTCTTAAACATGTTATCAGACACTCATAGAAATAACTCTTTGGAAAATTAGTTATTTTGAGGATGAAAATGCCACATTCGACCCATTCAAATTCTGATACCATAAACCCACCAGAATGTGACCACTGGGGTGAGCCAGGGTCATAGTGCCCTATTAGCAGAGAGTGCTGCATGCTGGACCATCACTTGCAAGGAACAGGCATTGGGCACATAAAAGCTGATGAAGGCAGGGATCAAGCATCTTTCTTCTGTGCTGAGGCTAAAACAAACTCATATCTACTGATGAGAATAAAGAGGGAAAATGCTTCAATGATTGATTCCTTTTTATACTTGCACAGCCCAACTCCTCAGACGATTTTTCTGTTTCAACGCTAAAAGAATCACATAGTCCCAAAAAGGTTCCAGTCATAAAGGTCCTTAGAGATTAGCTAATCCAGTGCCAGAACTTTACAGATAGTGCATTGGTATCCAGACAATTAAGTGACTTGCCCAGAGCCACACAGCTAATATGTGGCAAAATATGAATTACTTCTAATTTCAAACACTGGATGACTTTAGTTAAATTGCTGATAAAGTCACTTTCTCTAAATAATTGTTTATAGATTCATGAAAATAAATGAACTGTTACTATGCTTCTTGGTAAATATGCAGCCAAATGGGTCTAATGTCAGTCAGTGGAAAACAACACATGGAGGCAATTTTCTAAACTTCGCAAAAAAGCTTCATTACCTGAGCAAACCAACCTCTTAATTTGTAACCCACGTTTTCTTCTGTCTTATGACTCTTGCTCACAAAAGACAAGGGACACTAGACCTCAGAAAATAATGCAACCCTTATGTTCTAAAAATGCTGGGTAATTGTCATCGTCTTTTTGTAGAGAGGACAATGTGTTGTAAACTTACTTGTGGTCATGGGCTAAATTGGGTCCACCCCCCAAAAAATATGTTGAAATCCTAAACTCCAGTATTTGTGAATGTGACCTTACTTAGAAGCAATATCTTTGTAAATGAGCAAGTTAAAAATGAGGTCCTTCCAGCCAGCCCTAACCCAGTGTCCTTGTAAAAAAGAAAAAATTTGGACCCTGATATGCCCTCTGGGAGAATATCATGTGAAGATGAAGGCAGAGATGGGGTGATGCTTCTTTAAGCCAAAGAATGCTAAAGATTGCCAGAAAACACCAGAAGCTAGGAGAAAGGCAGTGTCCTTCCCTCGTAGCCTTTAGAAGGATCTGGCCCCACTGACACCTTGAACTTGGACTTCTAGCCTCCAGAACTATGAGACAATACATTTCTATTATTTCTGTTTGACACACCCAGTTAACTATTACTGTTACCTAATTTAAAAAAGGATTGGGTGAACTAATTGATGTCACTGGTCTAACACCTGTGGTTCCATGAAGTTGTAGACTATTCAGAAGCTCTGAGTCCTGGGAACCTTTCTATGGCAATGGGTGGAAAGGGGCTGAATCTCTTAGACAATGAACAAATATTTATTAAGCAACTATTATGTGTCTAGCATCAGGCTGGACATGGGACACAGCCATAAACAAGAAGACAATCCTTATGACCCAGAATTTAAGTCTCCCAGGGAAGATAAGCCCTAACAAGTAATTCCGTTGGCAGCCGTCCGTCTCGAGAGACGATGGTGTAGCTTCTTAAGAGTCTATCTGCACCGCCGAGAATGGCTGTGCAGTCCGACTCGGGAGTGACACGGTATCTGTCTCCTCCCGTGTTGAATCGACATCTTGCGATGACGCTGGAGTGTCCTCTCCAGTGAAGCTGAAGCTACAGAGCCTGGGCAGGGTGATATGGAGGGTCTGCTGTTGCCCATGCAGCAGACCCCCCCTCTCTTCGCAGCTGAAGGGTCCAAGGGAAAGACGGAGTCAATACAGCTTGGCTTCAGGTGCGCCGCAGGAGTTGCCGGTGTTGACTACAACATCGAACCGCCTTAGGGACTCCGGCTCCGGATTTTCTGTCGGGGTTTACTCCCTTAGCCTTTCCCCTGAAGAGGTATGCCGCAAGGCAGCGGAGGTTTTTTGGAGTCAGAGTTTTCCTTCTCTGATGTGCCCTGACTGGAAGATCGAACCAGCGACACTTAGCTCGCAGGCCAAAGCTCAATCCACTGAGCCAAACCAGCCAGGGGCTAACAAGTAATTACAAGTGTGATATGTGCTACAGAAATGCAGAAACTGCCCTGGGACAATTAGACTAGCAAAAGAGGTTTGCAGAGAGACAAATATGAGGGTGAAAAATTTGTACTCCAACAAAGAAAAATAGGTGGGAAGGGGCAGTGTACATGTTCAAGGCAGGCCCCCTGCAGAGCTCTCACAGTCTGACCCTTCTTTAAGGGAAGGGACAGCCTCTGACAGGCAGAAAGGGGAGGATGGAGGGCTGGCAAACAAAGCAGTAAACATCTTCCAGAATACAGAGGCAGCTCCCAGGTCACAGCCAGTCAAAGACACAGGAGGCTGAGGAGATCACATTTCCAACAGTGGCAATAGCAAAAGTTTCAAAGGAATTCTTCGCTTCAAGACTCACTTCATGAATCACTTCCAAACTTTAGTTATATATAAGTTTCTTTTGGGCCCAATTGCCCAATTCTTTCTGTTTTCTGTTTAAAATGGTGTCTAATAGGCTGAAAACAAAATTTCTGAATAAGCATTTATTATTGAATCTAGATTGTAAAGCCACTTTTCAACATGTTTTGGCCATTAGGTTTTTGTGACAAGGTACGTTTTGTGTGTTTGCTTATTTGTTTGAAAATAGCCAAAAACAGTTTGACAAATACTCCAAACTACATATAGCAAAAGGTACACAGAACACTAAATACTTAGTATGTTGGTTTCTGAAATATGATGGCAACATTTTGTGAGGATTAATATTGTGATATGTACTGGCTTTCTTCTTCCTTCCCTTAAGACAACCCAGGAATGAAGGCATTTGGGTCACTGAATTTTCCACATGACTTTTAAGACTTTGGTTCTGCTCTTTGCATTATTAATAATTACAATTAATATTTACTGAGTACGTAGTATGTGCCAGGCACTAAGCAAAGCTCTTTACCTTCCTTTTTTTCTTAATCCTTACAACAGCCCAGAAGGAAGGAATGTTTATGGTCCCCACTTAAAAGATGAGGGAACTGAGGCTTAATATTGTTGAATAACTTATCCTCAGTCACACAAAAACTAAATGGTGGAGCACTGATATCATCAATGATTTCCAAATTAATGAGGAACCTGGATTCTTCCCTAGGTTTCATCCCACATATTGACTATGTGAAGGAAACTGGAGAGGTCCTCAACTCATTCTCATTCATGATCAGAGAGCACCTGATTTGCATCTTAAGGAATTTGAAAGTATTTGTTTCATACTATTCATGTTCCCTCTCAACTTCCTGAAGTATAAAAGAGCTCAAGGATTTTAAAGTTTTCACCCATAGTAAGTCAAGGTGAGCCCATGATGTGTTTAGGACCAGCATTCTCTCTGTCAAGGCAAAGAATCCTGGGTCTCAGCTTTGTAGGTGCATCATAACAGCTCTGGACTTTACATTCACATTTTTAAATAGAAATAAATATACTTATGCCTATATTTTCATGTTTCAGTTATAGTCAGTCAAAATTACCTGAGAGTAACACCTACTACAAGCCAGGCATTAGGCTGGAAAGAAGTCCCCCCACCTCTCCCACCACCGGTACACAAATACAGGTAGGAAAATATAGTTTGAGTATTTGTGCAGTGCCTAATATAATGAAACAATCACAAACCAATCATACCAACCGCAAACATTTCTTTTAAAGATTTTACAGAAATGCTGTAGAGGATTACATAATTTTATGGAACATTCTTAAATCCATGACTTTATAATTGATTTTTTCCCACACGGAGTGATATTTTTTCCTGAATCTATAAAGTGAGGTCTAGCTTCCCAATGCTTATTGCATTGGAAGACCACTAGACTAAAAATAATTCCCTCAAAACCAGTAGGAACATTTTTTCTTCCCCATTCCATCTATTAAAAAGATAAGTTATGAAAGACTGCATGCATCTATTTTTATTTTACTTTCCCTCAGGAAGCCTCTTGATACTAAGTGAAATGTCTGTGACCTAGGTAAGCTTTGAATTATGCTGTAAAAACAAAGCCTTTTGTAGTTTACTGAAAGGTATTTCAATTTGAGTCTGTAAAAAAATCATTGCTGAGATATTGATGCTCATATTAAACTGGTCATTTTACCAGAATGCAATGGAAGTGCAGGGATCCATCTGGGTCAAAAGACCTTAACTGATGAATAAAAATAGCACACTCTGTAACTAAAGGAAAGTTTGACAAAATATGTTGAATAAGGCATTTAACTGTAAAAGGACAAAATAATTGCCTATATTGAAGAGACTTTTCCTTAAAAATTTGTCCTTGGAGAAGCAAAGTAAGACTGCCTTTTGAGCTACAGGAATTTAAGTATTCAAATCAACTGTAAGAAAATAAAGAAACACCCAGAGCTAAAATGGATCTGGAGCTGCAGCCACCAGTTGCAGGTAAATTGGTCATTCCATGGCCTCTCACTAGGGTCGAACCACGGTGAGCCTCTGAGCAGTTTATATCTACCATGCACCTCATGTATCAAGGACTTTCCCGCTCTGTTAGTTAATTCCGCACAATTTACCTGGCCTTGTAAAAGTGTCTTGTCCCTCTGGCTTACAGTAGTTGCTGGTTTGAGCTCTTTGTAAATAATGTATCAACATTAAATCCCTTATATCATCCCTTTATTTCTTTGGAACAGTGGGATTGGGGAGGACCAGGGTCTGGAGAGATAGAAGTGGCTCTGAGCTGAGCCACGGCTCCCTATACCAGCCGTGAACCACCCCCCCACCCCCACTCCCACCCCCTGATCTCCTGTACCCAACTCAGGTTATAAAACCACAACTCAAACAGGAGAAAATGAGAGAAAAGGAACTGTACTCAGACAACTCTGAAGAAGAAAGGCTGAACTAACACAGCCACAGGTGGAAATCCTCAAGTTGAATGGCTCTGGTCTGACAAGCACCTGCTCTGAGCAGTCCACCCCACAGCAGGAGAAAGTGGGGCCTTGTCTTGGGAGAGGCATCATTCATCTCAGAGAATACAGCAAAAAAATGTGACATATCCTCTGAGTGATTTGGGAAGAGGAACTCATAAGCTCAATGTCTTCTGAAGGCATTCAAGTCTCCCCATCTCCCTCTCTTAAGGGGAGAAAAACATCAATTTGTGTTAAGAGGAGTCAAAGATTATTATCAGGAAAAGGTAAGGTGTGTGTATTCGATTGAATTGTGTCTTTGTCCCCAAAGTCATGTGTAAAGGCCTAACCCACAGTTCCTCAAAATATGACCATATTGAAAAAAAAAGATGTTGCTAATATATTTAATTAGTTAAGATGAGGTCAAATTGGACTAAGGTGTACCTAATCCAACATGACTGTTGTTATTATAAAAAGTGGAAATTTGGATGTCAACATATACACTCACACAAGAAGAATGTCATACAAGATGATGCCAAGGAGCAAGTATTGCCAGCAAACATCAGGCATGGAACACATACTCCCTCACAGCCCTCATTGAACTAGCTCACCATGGGCTCTCCCTCACAGCCCTCAGAAGGAACCTACCCTGCTAACACCTTTATCTTAGACTTCTAGCCTCTAGAACTGTGAGACAATACATTTCTGTTGCTTAAGCCAGCCAGTCTGTGGTGCTTCGTTACGGCAGCCCTAGAACACTAATACATAAGGTCTCTACTAACAAGACACACAGCCCTGAATAACTCCAAGCAATCAGGCCTGTCTAGAGCTCAGAGCCCTCTACACCCAGCTCCTCACCCCCAGAGAATAATAATGAAGAGCAGTGTTTCTGTCAGACCCTTAACCACTTGTCTTCTGTTGATGGACTTTGTGAATTCTCTCTTATCACATGCATATGATAAAGAATGAGGTGACCCTCATGTCTGGGTAGAGTCCCTACAAGTCAATGGACCAGTGAGGTAAGTCCTCACTTAACATCATCGATAAGTTCTGCGACTTTAAGCAAAATAACATATAACAAAATCAATTTTATCATAGGCTAATTGATATAAACTAGAGTTAAGTTTCTATGGCATGTCACTAATGTCACAATGAAATGACAATGCACAAAATGATGTTATTTGAGGACCTGCTGTACAGGGTCTTTGGGGCCTGCTAAGGTCTTAGCTTCTTGCAGGTCACCTCCATGAGTGGGCCCATCTGCTTTGTACACTGCAGCCTTCCTAGCACCTCCAATACTGAGTGGATCACAGTAAGCACTCTTCCGTCTAAGACACATCTAAGAGCTCATACACCTTTGAAATTCTCTGCTACCTATAAATCCTATCCAGCTGACACACTCATGTCTGTTAACATTTTCCTCCTGAGAAGCCGGAGACTTCCCCATGTCCCCTTCCTGCCGATCCTACAGATGATTGCTCCCACGTTAGAACAATCAACAACCTTGCAAACTCTGCTCACTTCTCAAAGAGCTCTTTGCATTGTCAAGGAAGCTGGACTGGAAGGTGTTCAGCAGTTCAAATCACAGGCAGTGGGTCAGCAGTGGTAGGCTTCAAGTCAAATCAAAACTTTCAAAACTGATGCTGTGTGTTTCCCCTCAAGGGGAAGTCTGGAGAAGTTACAAATTTATTCCTGAGATGCTGTTATTACTCAAAGCACTTTGGGAACTCTTGTTTTGGAACTTCCTTCAGAACCTTTGTCACATTGTAAACATTTTCAGGAGGGTGAATTGACAGCTTTAGAATGTATTAATATGATTTTTTGAAATAGCCAAAAGCTGTATGGACCTATTAGGTGAAATACCCTCATCTTTTGTTGTTTCTTTTCTTTTTCTTTTCCCTTTCACTAAAACTATTTTTACAGACAAAGTATTAAATTATTATACTATGAGTGTAGGTTCGTCCATGCCTTCCATTTACTTTCCCTTTATATATTCCCAGACTATGTTATTGGGTTTATGGAACTCTACCACAAATTTTTGAAGGGTTAAATTATCACATTCTCCACCTTAAACTTACACAATGCTATATGTCAATTATATCTTAATAAAGGTTGGAAATTTTTTAAAAAATTTATGCTGTTGGTTATGAAGGAAAACCAGAATTCGAAGGTTCAAAGTGGAAGTGGCTGCTTTCTTCCTTTAACCCTGAAGCACAGGGTTAAAGTGAATGTACCAAGTTTAGCTAAGTCTCTGAGCCTAGTTTTATGCTCTGTGAACTGGGGCTAGAACAACGACCAGCAAGGTGTCATGAAGGTGACAGGAGATGTCAGCGACAGCTAACGTTTACTGAGCACTCCTTGTTACTGAGGTCAATGTTCCCACTCCCCCTGTTTTACCAGGAAGGAAATGGTGGCTTAGGGACCTTATGTAACTCACACATGTTTGTACTATAGAGTGCTGGATCCATGTTTCAAATGCAAGGCAGATCCTAGTTCCAGAGGCCACGCCCCACCCTTTGTCATAAATTGTGCCTGGTACCTGGCACAAATCATGGCATTTGTTTTAGTGTCACCATCAGACCTTGTAATGACCAAATGGGAGAAATCCTTCTTGCAAAAAAAGCCTACATTAAGAAAACAGACCTCCAGAGGTTGAGGACTGCTGCTTTAAATCTCTCAAATAATACCTGTTCCCTACACTGACCAGCCCTGACATTCCCAGCATCACAAATAACAAGATAGGGATGAGGCTGTAAGCCCCACTCTCAGGAGACCTGGACTGAAATGTTCCAGGGAGAGTCATTGTTTCTGTAAGGAAAGCCATGGGCCACCAAATCTATCACATCAGCCTAAATTGAGGTAGTTCTTCCTGGAATAAGTTTATTCACACTTCTACCAGAATAACTGATATTATGGTTTATGGATTAGTTTTTTCTAGCTCTTTCCATTTGTTAGAGGTGTGAAGATTTGGGAGTCAAAAATCATCATCATCATAATAGCTAACACTCATGAGATATTTGAAATATACTGAGCTCTTAAATATCAAAGCTCTTTATAGGAAAGGTATTTTATCTGCATCACATATGCGGAAATGGAGACCCAGGGAGGCAATCAACACTCCCCTGCACTGCCATTCTCTTTTAAAGGAGTATGTCTCAGGAATCCAGCTTTCCATCATGACTGCGGGTACAAGTGGCCCTGAACCTCTTCCCTGTCAACCTGTTCCCAACCAAGATCTTTTTAGGAAGCCACACAGCAGCCAGAGTCAAGCCAGGGCACTAACCCTTCTGTTCTGGGCCTTAAGAAAAAACTAAGTATGTTTCTTCTTTATTTTTTTAGATTCAATTTCCTCCCTCTCAGAGTGGTTAAGACTAAGAGCAGATAATAGAGTGATAGGTTGTAGACTTCAGAGAAAGAGACCGTAATTATTACTGGGACAACTTGAATGTTATAAGATTTGGGTCTATTAGGGGCCTTGGTAAAAGGTCTCTTCATATGGCCTGCCTGGTTGACTAGCAACGCATCACCACTCAGGGCAAAGTCTGTAGAATTAGGAGGGGTTTGGCTGGCCTCCTGTCTTTGCTAGAACTTCCCTAGGGACCTTCAAAGACCTTGAAAAACTGCTTTTATCTTTAATGTTGAAGAAGATGCCATCTTAAAAAACATTAATGAAAAAACTGCTCTGATCAATTAATATTGAAATCTTGAATGATAATTGTAAATTTATTGGAATACTTCACAAAGCCTAATATTACTAAAAGTATTTCTTTTAACTTATTCCAGAGACAAATGTAATCATTTCAGTATACTCTTCAGGAATGCCTTCTCTGAAATATCAGGTAATTTCAGGTGTGAAACATGCATTTTTTTTAAAAAGCAATTATCTATTTGCTTTCATTTTCTTAATAAAAAATAAAGCTACTAAGTTTTTAGTAAGATTAATTTTTAATTACTATCAACTGTTAGCATCGCATATTTCTCTAGACAAGTTAGGGGACCAAACATTCATTTGACAGTGAATCTCACATATCTTCTGTAGCTGAAGTAGTTTGTTATGATAAGTGGTATTTATATTAATGTCATTGAAATGCTATAAAATTTTGAAATACCTCCTCAAAAAATTTTTATGTACTTACATAGATTTCCATTACTTGAGAATAGTTATTTTATTATGATATCTTGATATGAATTCATATATTATCAGAATATATATGTAATTGGAATATGGCATTCATCAAGCAGGCATAGAAAGTAGAATGTTCTAGCAATGATATTTGCTATTGATCTTTTTTCTGTTTAGGTACTAAATTTTTTTTGTGACTAAGTAATTCAACCTGGAATAAAATAATCCAATGATCAGAGTTTAGATGTCACAGCCCATTATTTTTAAAGCTCATTAGTTGTGTGTGTTTTTTAAGTATATTTCATTGATTACATTGTTACAATAGTTCCAATTTTTTCCACTTTGTTCCCCTCCACCCAGTACCCCCTTTTCCCCAGCAATCCCACCCCCCTTAGATTATGTCCATGGGTTGTGAATATAAATTCCTTGGCTTCACCCTTTCCTATATTATTCTTTTTTTTAATTAATTAATTTATCTTTTATAACAATAAAAAACAACAATTCCTTCCTCTCAGACTTAAGACCCTTTACAATCTTATAAAGGACAATGGATGAAGAGCTCGTGCTCCTCTAGCTGCTTCAAGCTGGACATGGTTGTTGTCCTACCTACTCTTGGGTCCAGAAATCCCTAATAAGAGTGGGGGTGTAGCGGGGAGGGCAGCCTTCCCACATGGGGAAGGATCTTGCAGACTCCAGGTCAGTTGGCTGTCCCTAGACAACAGCGTACTTGGTTTAACAGGCTGGCATCCTTGTTGTATTCTGGGGGCAACAGATTTGGCAACAGGATTAAAAGGCATCATTCAATCCATAACCACTAGATGACAAAAAGCAGGTATTAATTTTTCAGTGTCCTACTTTAGGGGAAATAAAGGCTTCTTTGGAAGAAAGTGTGCAAGGCACATTACACCTGTCTAAAATCCTTTTGCCCACTATATTTAGTTTGGGCTGAGGAGAATATTTTAGGTTTCCCCTCTCTCAGATCTCTGGGCTCTTTCTGTCTAAGCCATTAGGATAAAAAGAAAAACCAATTTTAAAGTAAATCCCACAGACCACTCAATGCTTCACCAACCCAGTCACTTAATTCACCCAAACCACTGAGTCTCAGGAAGCTGCAATGCAGACAGAATTAAGTGAGACCTATACATACAGACAATCACTCAGGTAATGAGATCATAGGCTTATGCCTTTTGAAAACAGAACACACATATTGACTTATGCAACATAACCCACAAATCAGTCTCTAAATCTGCAAGTCTAACTTATTGGAAAGGCATCAAGTTGCAAAGCATTTGACATGCTTCTTGCCTGTAAATTAAGCATCTTCTATGATGTCACACATATAGTTTAACTTTCAAATGAAAACAAACTTTAAAGACAGTTAGCTGCAATACTTTATAGTCTACCACTGAGCATTGTGATTTTCCTTAAATCACGATTTTTCCCCTTAAGATTACCCTCCTTGTCATAAAAGGGACCACATTAAGTCCAGTTTTAATTTATCCTGTGTGTTTGCATAAACACAACAAGAGCAGCAAATGATCACATACGATCTTTACGTCTGTTTTGCTGGAACTTACACAAGTAATCTTTAGGATGACTTTCAGTCTGCCCTTCAGGGCACAGGAGCTGAGCCATATACCTACCATTCAGCCTTCCCTGTAAATACCTGTCTTTTCCAAGTCCTTTGGGTTTTCCATTGTGCCTTAAAGTCCCTTCTAGTGATCTTTCAGGAAAGCAACCTTCATTCTTTCCATGGAAAGATTGTCATGGACTGACAACCAACCAAAGTACCAGGCCTTTTTCCTTGTGGGCTTTGATTACCTTCAAAAGTCAATCCCAGTTCCTCAGGGCTTTTCGATAACAACCAGAGCCCAAGTATGTCTCCTTTAGGCATGACACTCCAGTCAAAGTCATGGTCAACAAAACCTCTATTAAAAACTGGTCTTATTAGTTTTATGCAAAGAACCTCATGTCATTATTTACCTCTTCAGAATGCCAAATTCTGGAGGGATCAGGTAGGGAGAAAAATATACAGTGTGAAGGAAAATCCTTGTCCTTCTAATATTCAGTAAAATTACATTTCCATACTTTACATTTTCTTTTGTTCACTTTCCTACATGTAAGATTTTTGTTTTTGTTTTTTTGAGGGGTGGCATTTGCTAGCTCATTTATAAATTTATTTTGCGTTCATATTCCCCCCTAAAATTTTTTGTTTGTTTTTTTATTACAGATGTCCCACTTTTTTCCCTATTACTACCCAACACACTGCTCACCCCTTCTCCCACGGTCAGTCCCCACTCAGTTGTCCATGTCCATGGCTCATTTATACATGTTCTTTGACTAGACCCTTCCTCTTCTTACCCTCTTCTCCCCCACCCCACCCCACATCACCGTTAGTCTAAACCTTGTTTACATACCTCTGGTTCAATTTTGCTCGTTTGTTTGGGTTGTTCATTAGTCCCCAGTATTAGGTAATATCATATAGTATTTCTCTTTTATTATCTGGCTTATTTCACTAAGCATAATTCTCTCTAGTTCCATCCATATTGTTGCAAATGTTAGAAGTTCCTTCTTTCTTTCTGCTACATAGGACTCCATTGTGTAAATGTGGCACAGTTTTATGATTCACTCATCTACAGCTGGGCATTTAGGTTGTTTCCAGCACTGTAAATAGTGCTGCTATGAAGATAGGGGTGCATAGGTTCTTTTGAATTGGTGTTTCAGGATTTTTTGGATATAATCCTAGTAATGGAATTGCTTGTTCAAAAGGCAGTTCCATTTTTAGTTTTTTGAGAAAATTTCATACTGTTTTCCATAGTGGCTGCATCAGTCTGCATTTCCACCAACTAGTGCACCAGGGTACCCTTTTCTCCACATCCTTGCCAGCACTTGTTGTTTGTTGATTTGTTGATGATGGCCATTCTGACTGGTGTGAGGTGGTATCTCATTGTGGTTTTAATTTGCACCTCTCTGATGGGTAGTGATGTTGAGTATTTTTTCATATGTCTTTGCGCTCTGTATATCCTCTTTGGAGAAGTGTTTGTTCAGGTCCTTTGACCATTTTTTAATTGGGTTGTCTGTCTTTTCGGTGTTGAGTATATAAGTTCTTTATATATTTTGGAGATCAAACCCTTGCCTGAGGTATCATTGGCAAATGTATTTTCCCATATGGTTGGTTCCCTTTTCATCTTGCTGATGTTTTCTTCTGCTGAGCAGAAACTCTTTAGTTTAATGTAGTCTGATATGTTTATTCTTTTCGTTATTTCCCTTGCCTTAGGAGATATAACAGTGAAAATGTTGCTACATGAAATATCTGAAATTTTCCTGCCTATGTTTTCCCCTATGACTTTTATGGTGTCATGGCTTAAATTTAAGTCCTTTATCCATCTTGAGTTTATTCTGGTGTATGATGTAAGTTGGTAGTCTGGTTTCATTTATTTGCATGTCCCTGTCCAGTTCTCCCAACACCATTTGTTGAAGAGGCTCTTTTCCCCCCATTTTAAGTTCCTTCTCCTTTGTTAAATATTAGTTTACCATAAAGACCTGGGTTTATTTCTGGGCTCTCTATTTTGTTCCATTGATCTATATGTCTGTTCTTATGCCAGTACCCAACTGTTTTGATTACAATGGCCTTGTAATATAGTTTGATATTAGGTATTGTGATCCCTCCTACTGTGTGTTCTTCTTCCACAAGATTGCTGTGGTTATTCGGGGTCTTTTTTGGTTCCATATAAATTTTTGAAGTATTTGTTCTAGGTCTATGAAATATGTCATTGGTATTTTAATAGGGATTGCATTGAATCTATAAATTGCTTTGGGTAGTATGGACATTTTAATGATGTTGATTCTTTCCATCCAAGAACATGGTATATGCTTCCATTTATTTGTATCTTCCTTAATTTCTTTCTTCAGTGTTCTGTAGTTTTCTGATTACAGAACTTTTACCTTCTTGGTTAAGTTTATTTCTAGGTACTTTATTTTTCTTGTTGCTATAGTAAATGGAATTTGTTTTCCCTAGTTTCTATATCCGATATTTTATTGTTGGTGTACAGAAATGACTTTAATTTCTAAATATTGACTTTCTACCCTGCTATTTTGCAAAATTCACTTATTAGGTTGAGTAGTTTTTTTGTGTAGTCTATAGGGTTTTCTATGTACACTATCATGTCATCTGCAAATAATGACAGTTTTACTTCCTCTTTTCCACTTTAGATGCCTTTTATTTCTCTTTCTTGTCTGATTGCTCTGGCTAGAACTTCTAAGACTATGTTGAATAGGAGTGGAGAGAGTGGACATTCTTGTCTTGTTCCTGACCTCAGGGGGAATGCTCTCATTTTTTGCTCATTGAGTATGATGTTGGTTTCATGTTTATTGAATATGCCTTTATTATATTGAGGTATACTTCATCTATTCCCATTTTGCTGAGAGTTATCATCATAACTGTATGCTGTACTTTATCAAATGCTTTTTCTGCATCTATTGATATGATCATCTGTTTTTGTCTTTCTTTCTTTTTTATGTGGTGTATTACATTTATTGATTTGTGAATATTAAACCATCCTTGCATCCCTGGGATGAATCCCACTTGATCATGGTGTATATTTCTAATATGTTGCTGGATCTAGTTTGCCAGTATTTTGTTGAGGATTTTAGCATCTATGTTCATCAGCGATATTGGCTTGTAGTTTTCTTTCTTTGTTGTGTCTTGACCTGGTTTTGGAATTAGGGTATACTGGCTTCATAGAAAGAGTTTAGGAGTCTTCCTTTTTCAAGGATTTTTTGGCATTGTCTGAGAAGGATGGGAGTTAGTTCTTTCCTAAATGTTTTGTAAAATTCACCTGTTAAATCATCTGGTCCAGGGCTTTTGTGTACCAATAGTTTTTTTTATTCCTGCTTCAATTTCACTCTTTGTTATTGGTCTGTTCAGGCTTATTGCTTCTTCTTGATTCAGTTTTGAAAGATTATATGTTTCCAGAAATTTGTCCATTTCATCTAGGTTGTCAAATTTCTTGTGATGCAGTTGTTCATAATAATTTCTTACAATCCTTTTATTTCCATGGTATCGGTTGTAATTTTTCCTTTTTCATTTCTATTTTATTTATTTGGGTCTTCTCTCTTTTTTTCTTGATGAGCCTGGTTAAAGGCTTATCAATTTTGTTTATCTTTTCAAAGAACCAGCTCTTGGTTTTATTGATCTTTGGAATTGTTTGTTTAGTCTCTATGTCATTTAATTCTGCTCTGATCTTGATGATTTCCTTCCTGCTACTCGCTCTGGACTTTGTTTGTTGTTGTCCCTCTATTTCTTGTAGCTGAAGGGTTAGATTTTTTATTTGAGATTCTTCTATCCCTTTGAGATAGGCCTGTATTGCTATGAACTTTTCACTCAGGACTGCTTTTGCTGTATCCCATAGGCTTTGGGCTATTGTGTGTTCATTATCATTTGTTTCCAAAAAATTTTTCATTTTCTTCCTTGATGTCGTTATTAACCCATTCATTATTTAAGAGCATGTTTTTCATTCTCCATGAGTTTCAATATTTTTGTTTTTTCCTTGACATTGATTTCTAGTTTCAGGACATTATGATCTGAGAAGATGCTTGATATAATTTCAATTTTCTTGAATTTGTTGAGGCTTGTTTTGTGTCCTACCATGTGGCCTATCTTTGAAAATGTTCCATGTGCAGTTGAAAATAATGTATATTTGCTTCTTTGGGGTTAAAAGTTCTATAGATATCAACTAAGTCCATTTGATCTAGAGTGTTGTTCAATGCCTCAGTATATTGGTGTTTCTTTGCTTTGAAGATCTGTCCATTGTTGACAATGGGGTGTTAAGGTCCATACTATGAATGTGTTGCTCTCTATATCCTTCCTGAATTCTTTCAAATATTTCCTTAGATATTTTGATGCCCCTATGTTGGGCACATATATGTTTACAAGGGTATATCGTCTTGATGAATTTTTCCCTTAAGTATTATGAAATGTCCTCTTTTCCTCTTTTTATGGCATTTGCTGTAAAATCTGTTTTACCTGATATGAGTATTGCTATGTCAGTTTTTTTTCATGTCCATTTGCTTGAAATATTTTTTTCCATCCCTTCACTTTCAGTCTGTGTAGATCTTTTGTTCTAAGGTGGATCTCTTGTAGACAGCATATATGTGGGTCACGCTTTCTAATCCATTCAGCTACCCTATGTCTTTTGATTGGAGCATTTAATCCATTTACATTTAAGGTTATTATCGATAGGTACTTATTCATTGTTATTTTCCTCCTTTCTACTTGTGTTCCTCTCTGTCTCTCCCTTTTTCTTCATCTTCTTAAAGCAGACCCTTTAGCATCTCTTGCAATGCTGGTTTGGTAGAGGTGTATTCTTTTATCCTTCTTTTGTCTGGGAAACTTCTATTTCACCTTCCATTTTGAATGAGAGCTTTGCTGGATAGTGTATTCTTGGTTGTAGGCCTTTGTTTTCCATTGATTGGAATATTTGCTGCCATCCCCTTCTTGCTTGTAGTGTTTCTGTTGAGAAATCTGATCATAGACTTATTAGAGCTCCCTTGTATGTTATTAGCTGTTTCTCTCTTGCTGCTTTTAGGATTTTTCTTTCTCTTTCAATGTTGTCATTTTAATTATGATGTGTCTTAAAATGGAAGCACCCTCTGTGTTTCCTGGACTTACGTGACTCTTTCTCTCATCAAGTTAGGGAAGTTTTCTGTCATTAGTTTTTCAAACAGGCTTTCTATTTCTTGCTCCTCTTCTTCTCCTCCTAGTTTTCCTATGATACGGATATTATTACGTTTCATGTTGTCCTGCAGCTGTCTTAAAACATGTTCATTCTTTTTCAGTTTTTTTTTTCATTTTGTTGCACTGTTTGGGAATTATTTTCTACGTTGTCCTCCAGCTCGGTGATCTTATCTTCTGCTTCCTCTAGCCTGCTTTGAATTTCCTCTTCTGTTTTCTTCAATTCAGAAACTGTATTCTTCATTTCCTCCTGGCTCTTATTGATAACTTCTATGTCCTTTTTCATGCTGGTGTAATTCTCAGTAAGTTCCTTGTAGTTTTCCTGGCATTCCTTGTAGTTTCCCTTGAGTTCTTTGTAGTTTTCTTTAAGCTCGCCAAGCTCATTAAGCTACTCTATTATCCATGCTTTGAATTCCATGTCTGATAGTTTGCTTTCCTCTATTTCATTTAGCACTCTTTCTGAGGATTCCTCCTTTCCTTTCAATGGTGGGTTTTTTCTCTGTCTCCCCATTTTTGTGACCCTTCTTGTGTGTTTCTGCTTCTTAGATTGATCTGCACTTCCTAGGTCTGCCTCTGGTGGCGTCAGATTGTGTACCAGTCTGGGATAGGCAGCCTTTTGGAGACTACCAAAGATCCACTGCCTTCGTCTGTCTCCTTTAGTTGTTGATCTATTCAATGTGATCAGCCATCAAGCTTAAGCACCGAAGGTGGGCAGATTAATTCCTGCAAGTGGAGCTTTTGCTTGCTGTCAAGCTGATGCCACTTGAAGGGGAATGGTCTGCCTGCAGTATGGGGAATGAGTCAGCACTGGGATCCAGTTGGCTGCTCTCTCAGCTTTCTCCTCAAAACCATTGGCCCAAATTCTCCCCAGGTGGCTCTAGTGCTCCCTGCCCTCCCTCTGCTTGAGCCCAGGGTAAGTGGGTGCCAAAATATTTTCATACATGATCTGCTTAAAAGCTGTATTTCTCCAGCTGTGTCTTTCAGGTCAGCAAAAAAAACCTGTGACTTTTCACAGCTGGATGCTATTTTAATTTCTGCTCTGTTATTGTAGGTTGGGAAGCCCAGCTGGGGGTTTAGACCCTGCCCTTCTCAGGGGGAACCCCTGGCTGCTGAGCTGTTCCTCAGTCCTTTCAGCTGCAACCCATGGGAGCTCAGCCAGCCCTTTTGTGTTTCCACATTTCCTACTGGTCACATTGTGATGAAGCAGCATTTTCCGTCTCTTTACGTTTATAAGACTTCTTTCCAGCTAGTGTTCAGTTGGTTATTCCAGATGATTTTTCCACAATTAAGCTGTAAGTCCACATTGGTCCTGGAAGGAGATTATTGTAGCTTCCATTTAATCTTTTGCCATGTTGGATGTCTGTGTTTTATATATGACTTAATCAACTAAGTTATGCCTGCCAAATTTCTCTAACATTTCCTTACACTGAAGAAATTCTTTATCTATGGTAATGCTCATGTCTTCATTGTGTTGACAAATTTCCAAGGGTGCTGCCTAGTTTTTGTGGTACATTGCTATTAAATAATTGTAAGGTACTAAATAAATTACAAGCAGAAACTAAACACCTATTGCTATGGTGCCGATGATGAGTAATTAAATAATCACTTTGAGTTTACTCAGAATCTATGATAAAAAATTTTAATGTAGAAATTCTGGTTGGCCAACAGAAACAAAGTGATTTCATAGTATATTTTTGTGAAAGTATCATGTCATAATTACAAATTCTCAAATGAAATAGGATGTTGGGGGCTTATTAAGCTTTAATAGCAGAAGCTTTTGCTGAATTTGGCTTTCAGTCTGTGAGGCCAGATAGACAGACCTTCTTCTGAGGGACCACATCTCTCAAGATAACATGGCTCATTCAGTGCTGCCATCCACCAATCAGGCTGTTTTGCTGGATGCCCTTCCCTAATCAGCTGTGCTCTTTCTAGCATGCAAATACTAGAGCACACCTCCTGAGGCTGCCTAGTGGCCCTGTCTTCAATGCTGAGGGGACTACAAGAGCAGTCATGTGCCTCTATCTCCCCTTGAAGCCTATACCTCCTTTAGAATTGGGAGCTCCACTTCTAGACCCACATACAGCCACTGAATGTCACCCACATAGAGATGACACCACATATACAAGAGACCATGTAGATCTCCTGGTTAGACAGCATGTCCAATCCAGAGCAAATAACTTCTGTTGGTTTATATATCCAGTGCTCACAAAATGCTAAGCACTGTATATGGTAGTCTTACAGAGCCCTACGTTTATTATTAAATGTACAGTTTGGAAACAGGAAGGGGAGGTGAAAGAACTCTCCCATCTGAAGACTTGGAGCAGCTTCCTGAACCACCATGCAGTACTGCCTCCATGCAGAAAACTTAGAGGCCAGAAGCATTCTGCTCACTTGGGAAGTATGTACATTGAACAAAGCACTGAGTAAGTTAGGACAGAGTCTCATCACCTGCACTCTTCTGGCACCTCACATCTGAAAAGAGCCAGGACTGTGTGGATCCCTAATGCTCCACAGCAGTCAGAACCCCTAGTGACTTAATATAAATGAAAACTTACATTTAATCTGATAAGAAAAGAAATCCAAGGTAATAACTAACATTCACGTAGCACTAGTTTACCCAGTGTGGAGGGATCGGAGGCACACACTCAGAAGGAGCTGGGTTCCAGCTCAGACCCATGCCATGCCCTCTGATTCTACATCCTGTAGGGTTGCTTGTTTGTTTGTTTCTTTCTTTTTTAATCCTCACCCAAGGATATGTTCATTGTTTCTTGAAGAGAGAGAGAGAGAGAGAAAAAAAACAAACAAGCAAACATCAATGTGAGAAAGAAACATCTATCAGTTGCCTCCTGTATGTGCTAAGTGGGGATCAAATCTGCAACCTAGGTATGTGTCCTAACCAGGAATTGAAACTGCACCTTTGGTACTTCATCCACTGAGCCACACCAGTCAAGGCTGAATATTCCTTTCATATTCTTTGATCTGGTTCTTCTCATTCTTAACAGTCATATCATACCACTGTCTCAATAGCCTCCCAAATGGTGTTCAGGCATCCCTCTGGTCCTGCCCCACTGTAAGCTACTCTCCTGTTTGCCTCCATAGTTAAGAAATGTCTGTTATTATTTCTAAAATCAAAGACTGATCATATTAATCATCTGTCTAACACCCCTCAGTTGTCCCCCAGGGCTTTAAGGATCAAATCTCAAGTCTGAGTATGGCCCACAGGCTATGGAACTTGAGGGAAATTGTCTAAACAACCTCTCAAACCTAGAATATCTTAGCAACATCTGCAAAAATGCCTGCTCCAGAAAAGCAAGTTCATTCACTTTCTCCATAGTAACCAAGACTAAAAGTTATTTAGCTCAGGCCTTTTCATCTTTCTTTACCATCTTTGGCATGTTTTCTACACCAGTAAGCAATCTTTCACATTTAAGTAAAAGTAAAATATTCTCCTTTTTAGAAACCTAATTATAAAACAAAATTTTAATCATGGCTCCCTACAAAAAAGGCAAGGAGAAATAAAAGCATATAATTTACCTGTAATTTCTAAAATGTATATAGAAATTTCTCAAATTATTCCAGAATGGCTTAATCAAGAGAGGTAAAGTTTGGAATAATCAGCAAAAAAACCTGGTATCACCGGGCGCCTGTTGTTCAGATATGGCTTAGTAGTAAAACTCACTTCTTTTTGTGCTGGTCAAAGGGAAACTGATGTTTGTGTTGTCACCTGTATTATCTGTAGCAGCAACAAACACTTCACATAACTCCAAAACCACCCACTGGGAAAGAACACAGCTAGTCTGAGGTTCATGACTGTTATTATGTATTGATGAGTGGATTCCTCTTATTCTGTAAAGAAATGTAGAGTCTACAGCACATATAACTGTGTTTCCTTATTCCTCTAGTTCTTCTATAATATCCAATAACCTATTCTAAGTAAAATTAAATTTTATTAATGGCCCCCAAATCCCATTTTATTCTTATTCTAATCAATAGATCTTTTGTGGCATATAAATATGAAAAATTGAACAAGAGTTAATATAGGTCTGTGACATCATCAAAGACGCTTAATTTACAGGTAAGATGGATATCAAATGCCTTGCAACTGGATCTCTTTACCATAAGAGAGTCTTACAGATTTAGAGACTCGTTTGTGGATTATGTTGCATAAATTAACATGTGTGTTCTCTTTTCATAGGGCATAAGCTTATGATCTCATTACCTAAGTGATTATCCATATGTATAGGCCTCACTTAATCCTGTCTGCATTGCTGCCTCCTGAGACTCAACAGTTTGGCTGAACTAAGTGGCTGGGTTGGTGAAGTATGGCATGGTCTGTGGGCTTCGCTTTAAAACTAGTTTCTCTTTTCTATCCTAAAGGCTTGGACAGAAAGGGCCCAGAGGTCTGAGAGGCGGGAAAACCTAAAGCATTCCCCTCAGCTCAAACTAAGTATAGTGGGCAAAAGGGTTTTGGACAGGTGTGACGTGCCTTGCACACCTTCCTCCAAAAAAGCCTTTTTTTTCTCCCCTAATATGGGACATTAAAAAATTAATCCCTCCCATTTTTCATCTAGTGGTTATGGATTGAATGATGCCTTTTAACCCTGTTGCCAAATTTGTTGCCCCCAGAACACAACAAGGATGCCAGCCTGTTAAACCAAGCATGCCGTAGTCCGGGGACAGGCAACTGACATGGACTCTGCAAGATCCTTCCCTATGTGGGAAGGCCACCCTCCCCTCCACAACCCCACTCTTATTAGAGATTTCTGAACCCAAGGGTAGGTAGCTCGATGAACATGTTCAGCTTGAAGCAGCTAGAGTAGCAAGAGACCTTCACCCATTGTCATTTATAAGATTATAAAGGGTCTTAAGACTAAGAGGGGGGAGTTGTTATTTTTTATTGTTATTAAAATTAATTAATTACCCAGTCAGGGCACATGACTAGGTTGCACGTCAGGTCCCCAGTTGGGGGCATGAGTGAGAGGCAACCACACAGTGATATTTCTCTTCCTCTCTTTCTCCTTTCCCCTCTCTCTAAAAATAAACAAACAAATAAATAAATTTTTTAAAAATAAATTAATTAATTTTTAAAAAGAATATAGGAAAGGGTGCAGCCAAAGAACTTGTATGCATGACCCATGGACATGGACATGAACTAAGGGAGGTGGGATTGCGGGGGCGGAAGTGGGTACTGGGCAGAGGGGAACAAAGGGAGAAAAAAATTGGAACTATTGTAACAACATAATCAATAAAATATACATAAATACATAATTAAATAAATAAATAAATCCGTGACACACAAATAGATGAGCTCTTTACTGTATATTGATATTTTAAATATTTTTCTTGAAAAATATATGCTTTAATTTAGTTAGACACCATGAAATGGAGATCAAGTCACCATGCCAAGTAAATTGGTTAAATTTAACAGATATTGTTTAAAGTCTGTTACATTTAAACATGGGCCTGCCATGAGTTCACAAGCCAATTATCTTTCATGCTAGATAATAATCTGCATGGACATATTCTAGTTTTCACTTATCCTCTCAACAACCATATATGAGGTCTGTCCAGAAGCAGTCCAGCCATTGTTAACATGACAAGAATGGTTTACACATCATTGATGTAATTTGGCAGCCAAGAAAAGTGGACTGGAATGTGCACATGAGACATATGATGGGAATGACGACTTCTCTGTACTAGTCAGTGGAGGTGGTAGATGCCATTGAGTGAGCATGTGTATTGTGTGGCTGTTGTATTCAAAATGACTTAAGAGTAGAGCAAGGAAACTGCATCAGATTTTGTGTTAAGCTTGAACATTCCTTTGTGGAAACTACTCAGATGATTCAGAAGGCTTTCAGGGATGATACAATGAGTACAATACAAATATAAGTGTGGAACAGATGCTTCAAAATGGTCAAGAATCTGTTGAAAATGAACCACATTCTGGAAGACCTGCAACAAGCAGAACTCCCAAGAATATTGAGTGTGTACAGGCTGCAATCAACAAAATATGCAACTAACACTGCAAGAACTAGAAGCTGATCTGGAGACTTCAAAAACGACTGTGGCCAAGATTTTAATGCAGGATTTTGGCATGAGATGTGTCATGGCAAAATTTGTTCTGCAACTTCTGCTACCAGAACACAAGGAACATTGTGCTGCAGTTGCTGATTACTTTATTCAAACCACTTCCAATGAACCAGATTCCTTCAAGAAGCTCATAGCTGGAGATGGATGGTGAGTCTATGGCTATAACCCAGAAATGAAGATGCAGTCTTCACAGTGGAAGTCGCCTGGTTCTCCATGCCTGAAATAGGTGTGACAAAGTCACAGCAAGATTAAGACCATGTTAACTGTGTTTTTTGGTTGGGAAGTTGTTGTTCATCATGAGTATACCCCTCCAGGACAAGCAGTTAATACGGAGTACTACTTTAATGTTCTTTGTCAGTTGAGAGATGTAATCTGACAAAAATGGCCACAGCTATAGACAACTAGTGATTGGCAACTTCATCACAACAACGTTCCCACCCGTACATCACATCTCATGCAGTTTCTTTGCAAAACATCAAATCACCTAGGTGTCTCAGCCCCCTTACAGCCCAGATTGGGTCCCCTGTGACTTCTGGCTCTTCTCAAAACTAAAATCACATTTGAAAGGGTAGAGATTGCAAACCATTGATGAGATTCAGGAAAATATGATGGGGCAGCTGATGGTGATTCTAACAAAAGATTTACCAAAGTGTTTTGAACAGTGGAAGAGATACTGGAAGAACTGTGTGTGGTCCCAGGGTACTTACCTGCAGGGGACTGAGGCATCATTGTCCTATATACAATGTTTCTTGTATCTTGTATCTTCTTCAATAAATGTCTCTATTTTTCACATTAGAAGACTGGATACTTTCAGACCAGTCTGAAATAGGCTGTGTGCCCTGTCAGCAGTCCAGGGATGTGGGGGCCTGAGCAGGTGATAAATGTATGAAATCATTTGTCACCATCATTACCTTCGTATTTGTCACCAGAGTCTCAAGTTGAGGTCTCATATTGTTTTGTGTTTACTTAACAGCTTTATTGAGGTACAATTGATATATTAATGTGTACAATTTCATGAATTTGGACACTTGCAAGCACCTGTGATACCATCACTACAATCAAGGGAACAGTCATATCCATTATGTCCCTGTGTCCTTTGTGTCCTTTTCCTTTTGTTGTTTTTTTTGGGAGAAGGGAGTTTTTGTGGCAAGAACACTTAACATGCAATCTATCCTTTTAATAAATTTTGAAGGAAAAAATACCACATTCTTATCGAAAGCACTATGTTATACAGCAGATCATTAGGACATATTCATCTAGCATAACTGAGATTTATATCCGTTGAACACTCTCCTTTTCCACTCCCTCCTTCAGCCCTTGGTAACTAATATTATATTCTCTGCTTCCATGATTTTGACTATTTTAGATACCATGTATAAGTAGAATCAAGCATTATTTTTTTCTCCTGTGATTCGCTTATTTCCCTTAGTATTACATCCTCTAAGTTTACCATGTCGTAACAAGTGGCAGGATTTCCTTATTTTTAAAAGCTGAATAATATTCCACTGTATGTATATGCCTCATCTTTTGTATCCAATCATCTGTCAATGAACATCTGGGATATTTTAATATCTTGGCTATTTAACAAAGCTGCAGTAAACATAAGAGTGCAGATATCTCTTCAAGATTCTGATTTCAATTATTTTGGGTATATACCCAGAAGTGGGATTGCTAGATCATATGGTAGTTCTATTTTTAATTTTTAAAAAATCTCTATATTGTTTTCCATTGCTGCTACACTATTTTACATTCCTATCAACGGTGTACAAAGGATTTAATTTTCCCACAACCTCACCAACAGTTATCTTTTTTTTAAAATTATAGCCATCATAACAGGTATGAGGTAATGTTTCATTGTATTGTAGTTTTGATTTGCATTTCCCTATGCTTAATGGTACTAAACATCTTTTTATATACCTATTGGTCATTTGTATATCTTCTTTTGAGAAATATCTGTTCAAATATTTTGCCCATTTTAAAATCAGGTTTGGTTTGGTTTTGCTATGAACTGTAGTCTTATATCAGTTTTAATGCTTATAGAAAAGGCACAATATGTTTGTTTTTCTCCTTGGTGCAGAAAATATCTATCTTCCTCTTTCTTTCTTTCTTTCTTTCTTTCTTTCTTTCTTTCTTTCTTTCTTTCTTTCTTTCTTTCTTTCTTTGAATATGCTTTATTGATTATTCTGTTACAGTTGTCCCAATTTCTTTACCCTTTCTTCCCCTCCACCCAGTGACTCCCCTCCCTTCAGTTGTCCTTCCCTCTTAGTCCATGCCCATTGGTTATGCATATAGTTCTTCTCAACACCTTCCTATCTACTCCAATCTCTCCTACTATGCTTCCTAATTCCTGTATCATCTCCCTTCTTTTCCCCCCTTCCCTCTACCCACTGGCCTTTCCCCAAAATGTTCCCCATACCCATAATTCTTTTTCCACTCTCGTTGCCTACTTAATTTGCCTTTGTTTTTATTCCCTAGCTTCTGTTGTTGGTTGTTGAGATACAGTTTTTATTTTAATGTTCATAGTTTTGATCCTCTTTCTCCTAAACAAGTCCTTTTAACATTTCATATAACAGTGGTTTGGATCTGATGAACTCCTTCAGTTTTACTCTGTCCTGGAAGAGCTTCACTGGATAGAATAATCATGGTTGTAGGTTTTTGATTTTCATTACTTTGAATATTTCTTGCCAGTCCCTTCTTGCATGCAAAGTTTCTTTTGAGAAATCAGCTGATAGTCTAATTGGGACCCCTTTGTACATAATTCTCTTTTCTCTTGCTGCTTTTAAGATTCTCTCTTTATTTTTAATTTTTGACATTTTGATTATAATGTGTCTTGGTGTGGTTCTCCCTCAGTCCAGTGTTTTTGGAATCCTATGCTTCCTAGACCTGTAATTCCCTTTCCTTCCCCAAGTTAGGGAAGTTCTGCTTCATTATTTTTTCACATAATTTTTTAATTTATAGTTCTTCTTCACCTTTTGGCAACCCTATGATTTTGATGTTGGCCTGCTTATAGCTGTCCCATAGGTTTCTGGGCCTCTCCTCATTTTTCTCACTTTTTGTTTCCTCTTTCTGTACTGGTTGACTGTTCCTTCCCTATGTTCCAGTTTGTTGATTTGATCCGTGGTTTTCTTTCCCACACCATTACTTTCATATGTATTTTCATTCATTTCAGCAGTACTAGCCTTCATTCCTTCCCCATCTTGTTTAAGATCTGCTGTTAGGTCTGTAAGCATTTGTATAACCAAAGCTCTGAACTGTACCTCAGAAAGATTTCTTATCTGCTGAGCCATTAGATTAGATATTTGCAGCTGATCAGCTGCGTCACTGGGGTCTGTATCATAATCTGTGCCATCCTGACAGTTCTGTTTACCTTTGCTTCCTGGGTGGGGCTGTCACACCTCCTATGCTATAGGGGGTGGAGCCGCCCCGTGCACTCATCGCTACTGGGTGACCCTTTTCACCACACTGTGGTGCTTTGTGTGGGGGTAGGCCTCCAAGATGGTTTCCTACCGTTAACTCTCTGCTGACAGACTGGGAGCCTCCTCCTCCATCCCCACGCTCTCTGGCCCTCAGAGTCTGAGGCAATGGGGTCTGCCTTCCCTGGCATTGGAATCGCAAGCTGATGGGTTTGGTCTGCAGCCAGAGGTGCTCCCCAGGCGTTTCTTGCTTCCCCTTAAATATGAGTGTCTGTGCTTACCACTGTCCTGCTGCCGTCACCACAGCTGCCACCACCAGCACACCTTGACCTCTCTGCCCCAGCTTCGCCCCCTCCTACCCAACCGGATGAGCACCACTTCTTTATAACTTCATACGCTGAACTTCCATGTAGCTTTATTTTCCAGAACTTCTGGTTATTTTTGGTTTTGTGGTAGTTGTATTCCTTCTTAGTTGTGGAGGGAGATGGGTTGTGTCAGTCCAGCCCTCCATCTTGGCCAGAAGTCCTCCACACTGTTCTTTCTCTCTTTTTTTTTTTAAGTTGGAACACCCAAGAGCAAAGATTTTTCAAATATGACCTTAGAAAGTAAAATCCAGAAAGCAAGAAATTCTATCTCGAAGAACCTGTGCTTTTTATTTTATTTTTGTTTTGTTTTTTAATTTTTTGATTTACTTATTGTTTCTCTATTACAGTTGTTTCATTCTTTCCCCCATTGCTCTCCTCACCCCACCCACCCCTTCTCCCACAGTCAATCCCCACTCCATTGTCCATGTCCATGGGTCATTTATACCAGTTCCTTAACTAGACCCTTCCCCTTCTTACCCCCCTTCTCCCCCTCCCCCTGGTCACTGTTAGTCTGCTCTTTGTTTACATGCCTCTGGTTCAATTTTGCTCATTTGTTTGTGTTGTTCATTAGTTTCCTGTATTAGGTAATATCATATGGTATTTATCTTTCGTTGCCTGGCTTGTTTCACTAAATATAATTCTCTCTATTAAAATGTCCATACTGCCCAAAGCAATTTATAGATTCAACACATTCCCTATTAAAATACCAATGATATATTTCACAGACCTAGAACAAATACTTCAAAAATTTATATGGAACCAAAAAGACCCCGAATAGCCACAGCAATCTTGAGGAAGAAGAACACACAGTAGGAGGAATCACAATACCTAATATCAAACTATATTACAAAGCCATTGTAATCAAAACAGTCGGGTACTGGCATAAGAAAAAACATATAGATCAATGGAACAGAATAGAGAACCCAGAAATAAACCCAGGTCAATATGGTCAAATAATAATTTACAAAGAGGGAAAGAACATCAAATGGAATGAAAAGAGACTCTTCAACAAACGGTGCTGGGAGAACTGGACAGGGGCATGCAAAAAACTGAAACTAGATCACCAACCTACATCATACACCAGAATAAACTCAAGATGGATAAGAGACTTAAATTTAAGCTCTGACACCATAAAAGTCCTGGAGGAAAACATAGGCAGGAAAATTTCAGATATCCCACATAGCAATATTTTTGCTGATATATCTCCTAAGGCAAGGGAGATAAAGGAAAGAATAAACATATGGGACTAAACCAAACTCTAGAGTTTCTGCTCAGCGAAGAAAATATCAGCAAGATGAAAAGGGAACCAATTGTATGGGAAGAACTTGTGCTTTTTAAAACACTTAACCGGTTTTGACAATTTAAGCAGTAGAGGGCAAGATGGTGCAGGAGAACAATAAGAGGCCCTTCAGCCAAAAACCTGGGTCTGGTCCGATTCCCGCTGGAAGTCTTAGTTTTTTCACCTCTGTTGGGTGTCTGTTAACTCTCCTGCAAAGTCAGGAGCTGGGCTGGATACACTTTCATATACCTAGCATATTTTTTCTTTCATTCAATAATAATACTACTATATACCTGTTATCTGCCATACACTGTGCGAGGTGCTGGAATAGAATAGTAAACAGGGGTAAATAAAGTCCCTGGCAATCTTGTAGGGATGATAGACAGTTCATAATTTCACAAGTAACACTGTTTCAGACAGTGCCAAGTGCTACAAATAGACAACCACTGGCCTTATTTTTATCCTCTCCTTTACTAGTCCTAACCCCTTCCAGGACTTTACACATGCTGGGTCGATTTTTCCTTAAATATGCACAAGGCTCCCCCCTCTTCCTCATTTAGGTCTCAGCTCTGATGTACTAAAAGGCCCTCTGAGGCCACCCTGGCTAATGTTGGCTCACCCTACTCCAGTCACTGTTTATTATGTCACCCTGTTGTATTTCATTTGGAGCACTTAATCTGTCTGAAACAATATTCTTCTATCTCAATACATCATTTAGAAGAATGTGATCTCCCAATAAAAAGCTTTTCCATTAATATGCTGGTAGGCAAATTATTTTATTTCTACTTTGTCCAAACTGTGCCATGAACTATAGAATGAAGAAAACATTTCTGAGCTATCTTTCAGAAACGTTCTGAGAATATTTTAATGAGTATTAGGTACTGAACATACTTGTATTATGTATTTATTTATTCATCTATTTATTTATTTTATATCTTGTTTAAAAATTACATATATGGACAAGAAATTTGTCTCTTTCAGTACAGGAATTTAGACAATGCTCTTAATTTCTCTAAATCTCAATTTCTAAACAGAGCTAGTAACCTCTTGCCTACAGGATATATTTTTCTAATTCTTAAACAATATACTTGAAAGCTGCCAACAAAGTATCGATATATAAGGAGGGTATGTCTACTAGATTGTCATTGAATTCGAGTAAGTAGTTTAGTGAATATTTGAAAAAGTTTCCAGTAAAATGCTTCAGTGTGCTCTGACTTTAGAAAATAGCAACATGACCAGACAATTAAGCCATATTCTCAGTGGCATGTCACAATAACTAACAATGCAATATGCAACATAAACAGAAAACATTCCAGTCTATATTTCTGCCACATCAAGCAAAGAAACCACACAGATACCAAACTATGCCAGTCCCTTCAGGCTCCTCAAATATAGTCACACCACAATGCCAGCACTGAGCACAACTGCTGACAATAGGCAGCATCACAGAATAGCTGGCTGACAGAATAATGTGAGACAGAGGTCAGAGCTAAAGAGAACCTGGTCTCAGGCATATGACCATTGGCCCAGAGAAGTGGAGCATCTTCCTAAGATCAGATGCACCTTTAGTATTACAGTCTAATTTTTGCCTCTTGACTATTTAATCCCCTGGGAGACAGCTGCTACATCCAAATAATCAGGTTAAAATTCAAGATCTAAGTAAACAACAGAGTAAAGGAATTTATATTTCTAAAAAAAAAAACAAAAAACAAAAACAAAACTCATTTATTGAGGGCATATTTGACTGGATACAAACATTTTAAAGGTTACAGATATGATTAATCTCCCAAAGAGATCTACGGATGTTTGAAAAAGCTTTATCAGCCTTGTCCTAATCTCTGCATAATTACTGTATTATACCACCTTGCCCAGCTGGTGTGAAGTAGGAAAGTTGCCCTGCACCAAGGCCTGCTTCAGCTGGAACCAAGGAAAATGGAGGGGCTGGCCAAAACGATGCACCTTGTCAGGCCAGGTTCCCAACATAAAGGTAATGGCACTAGGAAAAGGAAGTTGAGCAGCAAAGTCAGAGTCATGGTATTCTCCTTACACTGCCATCCCAGGGTACCCTTGTGGGGGATAGGGACTCTTGTCCACCATGGCCCATCTGTGTGTGAGCCATTTGCCACCTCTAAACCCTGTGTGGATGTGCTGGGACTAACAGGCCTGGTGATATAGAACGTATAACACAGAGTCTGGGTGAGATTTTCTTCTCAGTGACATTTCTCCAGAAGGTCCTGTGCATTGCCCACCTCAACCCCCCATGCACCTGCTCATCTGGACTGAGGACTGAGATAGATTGGTGAGCAGGCTTTTGACCATATCTCCTGTACTGAGCCTGGTGATGGTGGTCAGGAGAGATGACTGTGGAGAGGGGCAGGCAGAGCAGGGTCAAAATGTGGAGATTTGGGAACTCAAGCAAAACTCAGGCCAGGCTCCCCTCTGGTTCTACAAGTCCAGGGACCTATTCACAGGTCTAATTGACCACTGTCTTTCTGGAACAGAAGGACCAGAGCTCAGGACTCTATTCAGAATCATATGTGTAGATCATTGTTCTGCCAGGCCTTTTCTGCCCAAAATCTCTACTGTCATGAACAAGAAGTTTCTCCATCTGGACCCAAAGGCAACTCATTTTTTATTTGGTCTTTTAGTATGTCACCCTGATCATTAGAAGGAGTTGTGCTTCCAAATGTCCAGAAGACCTTAATCACATCAGATCTGATGTATGGAGAACAGAACCTCAGAATAATGTCTGTTGTGACTGTCTGATTCACTAAGTAGAACTGAGGCACAGGGATTCTGTCTCCTTCATTCACTGAATTATGCTAAGCCTCTCAATTAGTGCCTACTTGTACTTGGTGCTGAATACACATTGTCAAATGAATCAACTCCAACCAGAACCAACCCAGATGTCTGCACTGGTCTGGAGACCGCCACTATCTTCAGAGATTCGAATGTGGCAAAACTGAAGACAAGCACAAGGATCAGCTAAGCGCATTCCCAAACTTCTGAACAAGCTGTTTTCCACGTGCTTTTATAAACTCAGATATGCTACAGTCTCCTGATGCATGAATCAGGTGAATTTCCTTAGAGGACAGAGATAAGCCATTGTCAAGAACAGCCACAGGACGCCCCACGGACATATCTGCAGAGCGAGCTAGCAGGTGAGGCCTGCAATGGTTGGTGGCACAGTAGTCCCTGCAAGAATATGAAGAGGTTTATGATCTGCCACACTTCTTTTCAGCAGAGCAAACTGAGGCTCAGAAATATGCAGTGACATTTTAAGACACGCAGTGACCAGAGACCAGAGTCACCACTGTGCCAGAAAGGGGGCACAGGCTCACAAGGTAAACAGCTCATCCTGGAGCTCCTGGGTTTGGGAGAAGGGCGTGTGATTGAACACCCAGGTGGAGAGGTGAGAGACGTTTCCACCTTGGAAAGCTGGTACCACCATCTTCTCCAGTGTGCCTCCCTGGAGGGCCCACATCCTGCAGGCCTCATGCAGGTTAAGCTTGAACTCAGCTGCACCCTGGGTGGAACAAGGATGGATGTCTAGTCAAGTGGCATCACCATGGTTCACCAGGAGAACCATGCCAAAACACCCAGCACCTTTGGGATTGTGCCAGAGAAGAAACAAGAGTGCCCATTATGAATGAGGTTTTATCAATAAGTTTTCAAATATCCATTGAAGTTAGTAGGTATCTGATGTTAATACAATTTTTACTTTCTAGGCTATTCATTTAGCTGAAGAACAACAAACTTTCCATGTTAACAGTCTGTATGAAGAGCATTGATCCCCCTGTGTCCTTAAAAGAATCCCCATTAGAGAGATGAGAACACAGAGGTTTAGGGATGCCAATTGTTGCTCAAGGTTATGCAGGTCAAAACTGAGAATTGTCCAAAGCATGGCATTCCCTCTTAGCTAGATGAGACTTATCTGCTTCTCATGTGGGTGGAAAGGGTCTTGGGAACCTTGTCCCTTCCAAGGTTGGGGACAATGTACAAGATAGACAGACATGGCCTATGAAAATGATTTATTTCCAGAAACACACTTCTATCTCTTCCTTTTACATTGAAGGGCATTTTGATACTCTCATCATAGACATCCCAGATTCAGCAAAAGGTCAAATGCTTGGTGGCTCCAGACTAGAGAGGCCAGATACCAGGAAGGGATTTGCAGAGATGACTCAGGAAAAAACAAATCCAGGTAACTGCTGACCAGCTGACAGGCAAGTCAAAACACCGTTAGGCAATTGCAAATCGAGGAACCCCTGGCATTGCCATACACAACTTCATATCTGATTGTTAAAAAGTTAAATTAGTGAGAAATCTTTGGGCCAGGCTGGGTGCCAAGCAACAGCCATCATCACAAAATTGCTGTTGGCAACGTGCTACTACAGCATTTGATTTGGAGTCTGGATGAGGCTGTTAAAATTTCACACATGTGTGTCCATACCTCAGCTGTGGTCGTCTATCTCTAGCTGAGAATAGTATATGTATACGGTGTGGTCCTAGTTGTGTCATCCGAATTCCATGAGCAGGCTTTAAATTCTTAGAACTTCAGAATGTGCCTGTATTTGAGTTTGAGTCTTTAAGCAAGTAATTAAGGTGAAACAAATTAAGAGATGTGTGTCTTAATCCAGTATGATCAGTTCTCTTAGAAGAAGAGGGTAGGACCCATGGAAGTACAGAGGGAAGTCCATATGACACAGAGGTGAGAGAGGGCCATCTACAAATCCAGGAAAGGCCTTTCAGGAGGAAAAAGCCCAAGAAAGGCCTTTCAGCAGAGCAGGTAGCCAAAATAACTATCTCACCTCTAACCCTTAGCCACTGGAATTGTGAAAAAATTAGTATGCTGTTTCAACCATCTAATGGGATCCTATGTTATGGCAGCCCAAGAAAACTAATACATTCCATTCATCACTCTTAGCTGATCCTGGGACCACTGCTTGGGCGACACCTAAACTAAATTATACCATGTCCATCAATTCTAAGAGGCTGCATCACTGTGGCAAACAACCTACATTAGCACAGAAAATCTTCAAAGACTGTTTAGCTGAACGCACCACAGAATACCTGGGGCAAGTAATTTTAACAGACAAACACACACACAACACAGACAAATCCAGGAAACTACAAATATGCTTGTGCTCTACTCTGAAATAAAAGATTTTTCTTATTGTCTCTTGAATACCAGAACTGTATTTCTCCCCTCATTTTTAGCTGGAGGGAGAAGTGGAGGTCCATATTACTTTGTACATGGAACTATGTAACACTTCAGAGAAAGCCCCAGGAGGGCCTTTGGGAGTTCCTAGAATAGAGTCTGGGTTCTGGGCACTAGATGGTCATCTCAGGATAATGGACATGGAGACACAACTGAACCTGCTCTCACCTAGAGGGGAACTGACTGGTGTTGGCATCCTGATGCACCTTCTCCTTGTCTAGGGAGATTGAGTAGTTGAATCCATTGACCAGCTCTTCAACAATGTCCTGGTTGAAAAGCTACAAAGATAGAGAGCCCTGTTGCTGGCCAGTAAGAATCAGGGATGCACCACCGAATTTGTGCTTCTATTTTAATGGCAGACCTGGAAAACTGATACAGTCTCTTAGGACACATCGAGGATGTTCCAGGCAGCCCTACTGAACTTGCAGAACTGAATAATGTCAAGGACCAAAAGCACTTAATGACTGAATCACTGAGGAAAACTTCATCTCTTACAAAATATTATGGAGACAAATAAGGTCACAATTCATAACCAGGCCAGGCAAGAATGGTTTGTTGTGCTCTTTAGGATGAAAAGCTGCAGATAATGTAGCCAATATATTATTGATCCTCATTTTTGTACACAACCCCAACAATCAATTGTGATGATGTCTAGGACCTAGGGAAATCTACAAAGACATTGGAGCTAATTGCTCCACAGGACCATGGGCAGATAATACATACAACAAAAACAGCAAAATGAAAATATGCCCATGGCTTAATGTGAAATGAAATGAAATATTATTTTCCTTAAAATTCTTACAAATATGTGAGTAGTGTCTTTGTACCATCTGATGGAGCCTGTAGGAGAAGTGAAGGTCTATATTAATTTCATCATAGGATGTGTGACACTCTAATAATTAAAGTCCTGGATGGGCCCTAAGGGAGTCATTCTTAGATTGGATTCTAGATTCTAGGCACTCTCTGGTCATCTCAGGTTTTGGGTGTGAAGACTCCCATTGACCAGCTCTCACCTTCAATGAGCATTGGACAATGTTGTTGGCTTGGTGCACGTGCACCCTGACCTGGTAGATGCTGTACTGTGACTCATGGAACAGCTCCTCGACGATGTTCTGCAAGGACAGAGTTGGGTACTGAGCCAGTAGGCATCTGGAATCTTCCATCCAATTTGTGGTCATGTGTAAAGTCAGACCTAACAAACTAGCACACAGTCCATCAGGCAAGGTGAAAACATTCCTGGTTGCCCTTCTGTAATGGCTGCAGAAGTAAATCATGTCAAGGTCTAACAGGAGTAAAAGGCTGAATCACTGAGCAAAATTACCTCCTTTATGGGATATTATGGAAGGCAGTAAGGCCACAGCTTCTCACCTAGCCCACGTACAGCGTGTCTTCAAGCTCAGTGATGTGACAATTTGCAAAGAAGTGTTCAAATATCTTAATTCCATCCCATTTTGTAATTACAAACCACCCTACCGAGTGTGATGATGTTTAGACCTGAAGATGTTCAAGGACAGTTGAGATACTTGCTCCACAGGATATGTGGGATGGGTTGATAAAGAAATGAAATAAGCCTATGCAAAGGGAGGAAGATTTTTTTTTCTATGATTACAACAAATATGTTAAATTCGTATTTCTACAATAGCAGGAAGTGGTGGGAAAAATTGGAGGTATGGATTTATTTGGGAGTTGGCCTGTGAAAACTTCACGCCCCAGATTAGAGTTTCATTTATGGTCTCACCTTAGGCATCTCAGGGCCACTTCTCACTTCAGATTGGCACTGGACTGTGTTCTGATCTGGGACACTTGTCCTTTGTGGCAGTTGATGGCATAAGTAAACCCAACAGCCAACTCCACTACAATGTCCTCATTGGAGTTCTGCAAAGACATAGCCTGGTTCCAAGCCAGGAGATGCCAGGAGCTTGACTGGGCATTGCCTCTGGGGGATATGCCCACCACAAATTCTGCTCCCCAGACCATATACACAGAGAAAGACACCTGAAAACACCTCCATCCAGGGAAAAATGAGATGATATTCTCAAGAGAGTTCAGGATTAACAGGTGAGTAGAGGAGCTTGGTGCCCAGCACTCAGCTTCCTACCCTGCAAGCTATGACCTCAGGGGTGAACATGAGAGACCCTCCAGGCGTTAAACCCCTAACAATAATCCCATGATTTCCCTCACCATTCCCAAAAAACACACAAAAATATGCAGGAAGAGGGCTAAAGAGTTTGGGGCTGCCCAAGTGGGATCCCAGGTGGAACTTGGCCTGGATGGGCTTGTCCTAGATTTCCCTCCATTACCTGATGGTACCTCATGCCAGAGGGTAGTAGGTGTCAGCTATGGCACTTGCACCAAAGCCTACAGCAACAGAAACATTTATCACTCTGGGCTTTCTTGAGCTGACAGCCTTGGAAAGTCAAGAAACAGCAAAGACACATCTTATGTTCCTGACTCTCTCCAGTCAATTGAGCAGGATAGGCAGTTGTGTCTCCAATGTGGGTTCCTAATTACCAGAGTTTTAACTTCTCTTGGTGATCTGCCACCAGGAAGTGAGGTCAGCACTTGTTGCTTCCATGTCTTGGGCCCATTCAACCAATCAGAGCCACCTAAAGCCCCCTCTGGCCTGGTCACTGCTCACCCATCTTGCCCATGTCATCTCCTTATCTGTACACCAATACCTACACAGTCCCCTCCACAGATGCTTGGGAATATAGCAGGTTCTGAGTTCAGAACTCCTTTTTCTTACCAATTTTGTCCTCTGGGGAAGTTTGTGTGTGTCTCAGGGCCTCCCTAGTCTCCTAACCTACATAATGACAATGATGCTAGACACCATTTACTCAGGACATGCTAAAGTACAAATGAGATAATGCTTCTAACACCAATGGGCTGACATCCCATGAATCTGATGAACAAACATAATAGTGCAAGTTACAAAAATGAGTGTGATGTAGCATTAAATACCAATATAAACAGGCGTGGGGTCCAGAGTATGATCTCAGGGAAGTCACTGCTCATCTTGGCCTCTTTTTCAGCTCTGGAACTTCAATGGGTTGATGTAATAGGAAATTCAGATATCATCATCTACTGCCCTAAAACCTTCCAGTGGCCTTTTGTTAAACTTAGAATCAGAACAATTGCCTCATGTTGTTCCATCTGGTGGGAGCCTCCACAGTGGCTCTAGTGATTCCTGCTCCTGGTGGGAACATTCTTGTGGATCCACTGAGTTTTAGTAACTGATTTCTGAACACCTTAGAATACAACCAAGGCCATGGGATGTCAGCTATTCATTGTCACTCATACACTCATTCTTGAGTAGATTTTCATCCTCTCAACATCTATTTTATTCTCTATGTACATGTGTCTCTGTCTCTGTCTCTGTCTCATATGCTTGGAATTGGAAAAACAAGCACCCATGTTTTGAGCTCTCCTCTGTGGAGATCTTATAGGTTAGAGCCATGTGAGTGCCCAGGTTAACAGGTAGGACCTTGGGCTCTCAGTCCAGACTGTATCATGAAGAAAGCCAGGCTAATGACCTTGCAAAGAAAAACTCTACAGTTGAGCCTCAGTCATACACATCTCCTGATCCACAGAAGTTGTGAGGTACCCGTATTTGTACATTATAAGCATAAGGTTGGTAAGCTGTGTAATTTTACCTAAGTTTCCTCATCTAACATTTGGCGATAAAAAAATTTAAAAAAAAAAACCCTTCTCTGATGTTATAAGGAGTGTTAAAGAATGAAAGCTTGAAAGTTGGAGAGAACACCTGGCATGTCATAAGAGCTGTGTCTACATGTTATAAATCAGTGTCTGTAAGCTTTAGAAGGTACAGATTACAGCACTCAGGATAGAAACCACTTCAGAACATATATTAGGTGACCAAGTGATATTTTCGAAAGCCTTGCAAATGTTCCCTCCTCTCCTGGCCTGATATCACTCATCGGATGAGTGTGTCTGATCATAGATAATTGAAGGTCTTTCCATGCTTTGAAGCCAGAAATCCTCAGTATACTGGGGACTTTTGGAGAAAG
This sequence comes from Furipterus horrens, assembly GCF_987537825.1. NCBI lineage: Eukaryota > Metazoa > Chordata > Mammalia > Chiroptera > Furipteridae > Furipterus > Furipterus horrens. The sequence continues at coordinate 49,577,236 of NW_028327177.1, forward strand.
GTAGGAATTCCTGGGTAGAGTGGAGGTGATTGTCATGGTGAGTCAGACCCTTTCTGAAGGAAGGCAGAAGAACCGATCTGATAGCAGAACCTACCATAGCTAATGTCCTAGAAGACAAGAAGGGAAGCAGACACTACCCAGGAAGCTCAGGTGAAACAAGCTGAATCCAGGAGGACACTCTTGGGGTTTACATCACCAATTGCTCCTGCTGCATGGATGGCCCTGGGCTCAGATATTTGAATGCCTCCATTTAACTCTAGACATTCAATCTTTCATTGTTCAAAGTGTACATGTGCCCAACATTTAGAATAGTGAACCTTGTTGTTGAGTGGGTGCTACAGAGTTCACAACACAGGTTATAAGGAGGCTCTGTAAATTTATTGAAAACCTCAAGAGCATACAAAAGAAGCAGTGAATGAAAAATGCACTAATTGAAATATAAATAAGTACAGGGAATCAATAGTAGAGTGGATAAAAGTGACAATCAAATCAGTGATTTGAAATATAAGTAAGCGAAAAACATGCAATCAGCAGCACAAGAAGAAAAATGAATCCAAAAACAGATATGGAATTTAAGGAGCGTCTGGGACACCTTCAAGCATAACAACATCCCTAGGATGGAGGTTCCAGAAGAAGAAGAGAAACAGTAAGAAATTGAATATTTATTTAGGAAAATAAGAGCAGAAACTTCCCTAACTTGGTGAAGGAAATAGACATACAAGTCCAAGAAGCTCAGTGTCCCAAACAAATTGAACCCAGAGAAGACCACACACCAAGATACATCATAATTGAAATGCCAATGGTTCAAGAGAGAGAACACTAAAAGCAGAAAGAGAAAAGCACTTATCAACATACAAGAGAGATTCCATAAGACTGTCACCTGATTTCTCAAAATAAACTTTGCAGGCCAAAAAGGAGTGACAAGAAATATTCAAGTGATGAAAAGCAGGACCTAAAAGTCAAGATTCCTCTACCCAGCAAAGCAATTACTTAGAATCAATGGACAGATACAGAGCTTCTCAAGCAAGATAAAGCTAAAGGAGCTACTCACCCCCAAAGCAGTATTAGATGAAATGTTAAAGGTTCTTCTGTAAGAAGAGGAAGAAAATCAAACTATGAACAATAAAAGGACAATAAATGCATAGCTATCAACACTTAAGCCTAAAAACTTCTAAATAAACAAGCAGAACAGGAAAAGAATATTAGATACAAAAAATGTTTTGATGGTTGCTACATGGGAGAGGACAAAAAGAGGTGGGAGAAATTGGAAGGGATAAATAAGTACAGATTGGTTGTTACATAATAGGCATGGAGATATAAATTATAGCATAAGAAATATAGTCAATAATAGTGCAATGACTATGTATGGTGTCAGACGGGTGTGAATTTTATCAAGATGCTCGCCTATTAAGTTATGGAATGTCTGATCACTGGGGTGTATACCTGAAACTAATGTTATACTGTAATTGAAAATAAACATGATTTTAAAGATTTTAAATGGGGATAATAATGGTGATACACCACACAATTGATTAGTCTCACTCTGAAATATCCTCTAACTTCTGGGACCACTTTTTTAACCTTTCTCAGTCTTTTTACCATTTTCAAATCTCTAAATAGTGGATGCCTCAGAGCATTGTCTTGAACTGGTGTTTTATTTACATGGATTTGTTATTTTGTGATTTTGAAATATCCTAAATAAATACATGTCCCAACACAAAAGTGAGATATTTGAAAAGTATTGGCATTTCATTTGTTTCCCTAAGTGCTACCCTAATGCTGAGAGCTAAAGTCTCTTCAGTGAACAATTAATGGCTGATTTTTTAATTATAGCTTGAATACTGTCAACAGAAGTTACAGTACAGGAACTAAAAAATTACAGCAAAAGCTTTAGAAAACCATGGCCCTCAGACACCAAAAAATCTCATTTAACTTAAGGGCATAGTAGGCACCAGAAAAATAGGAGGTAGTGTCCCAAGCACTGGGAATTCAGGAATTTTACCTGCAAGCTAAGGGTAAGGGAGACTGGAGAATATTAAATAAGGCCATTCCTATGTTTTGGGATACTGTGTCTTAACTCTCAAGTGAAACAGCAGATAAAAACCATAAAATATTTTAAGTAATAGTCAAGATGCTAACAAAAACATAAACTTGGAAAAGACAGTAAATATTTTTCTAGTACATTAGTTGGATAACTACTAAGAAAAGAATAAAATCACAGCCCTGGGTGGGTGGCTCAGTTGGTTAGAGCACTGTCCCTTTCCCCAAAAGGTTGTTTTTTCAATTCCCAGACAGGGCACATACCCAAGTGACAGGTCAATCCCTACAGGAGACAACTGATCGATGTTACTCTCTCACATCTTTCTCTTTCTCTTTCTCTTTCTCTTTCTCTTTCTCTTTCTCTTTCTCTCTCTCTTCCCCTCTTGTTCTCTCCCTCCCTAAAAATAAACATATCCTCAAGTGAGAATTCAAAATGAAATTTAAAAATGAATATATATCATAGGATAGAGTATGATGGTGTAAAAGTATTATTTTTTATATAGTGTTCAGGGAGGGACTAGAGATGGTATTTGACAAGGACTTGAATAAAAACAGGCTGAGGCAGGTTAGAAATGCCTATTAGGAACCATAGAAGCTTCAGTATGTTGTTTGACATGCCCATTCAGTTGGGAGGGAGGATTCCAAGCTGGAGATACAGAATTAGGAGTCATTAGCACATAGCAGGCATTGAGAGCTATGGAGGAAAACGAGGTTACCTAGTGAGTGCAAATGCTGAGAAAAGAGCAAGTCCCTAAAGGGAAGTGTGGACCACCTCAGAGCATGTGCCACCCAGCTCCCTGTGATGGAAGGACCAAGTAGGGAAGTAGGAAATGCAAGTGCAGTGTCAAGAAATGCAAAAGAAAAGATGTTTCAAGAAAGAGGGTTTGAGCAGTACATCTTAGTTACTGTGAAATCTAGTAAGAATTGTGAACTAGCCATTATGTAGACAGCTTCAAAGATGGCCCCCATCGATGTCTTCCACCCCATATACACATGCTTCTCCTTATATCAAGAGGTGGAACTTTATTTCCCTCCGTTTGAATCACGGCTGGCCTTATTGACTCACCTTAGCAAGAGAAGGCATGAAAATGAGGTTGAGACCTTGAAAAACCAGGTCATAAGAGACCTTGCAGTTTCAGCCTGTGTTTGCTGGAGGATATGCTCTTGAGATGGCCCTCTCAAAGCCTGTGCCATGCTCTGAGCAGGTGAGGACACCTGCAGAGGCCACAGCTAGGCTCACTGATGGACGATCCCAACTTACCTTCTGGACAACAGCCAGCCTCAACTGCCAATGTGCTGCTTCAGCCATGTTGGTCATGGTACCCTGTGGAGCCTTCAGATGATTTCAGCTGATGCTACGGCACTGTGAGACATCTCCCATGGGAGCCACCCAGATGAGTCCAGTCGACTCACCAAACTGGGAGATCGTATTAAATTGTTATTTTAAAGCACTATTTTAAGTCACTGTATCTGAGATTTGTCATCTGAAAATTCCTGCTAATGGTACCAACTTCATGTCTATTTTGAAGATTAAGTGAATATGGTTTACTATAGGTAAAGTTTTTAGCATAATATTATTTATTTATGGACTATCACAAATACGATTTCCTTCTTTTTCAAGCAATGTACACCATTGTATCACTCTTGTACATGTTTTTGTGAGCACATAACAGTTTCTATGAGATTTTAAATTTATAGTTATGACTTCTGGTAAACATGAAGGCATGAGTAGACATGCTTCGCCTCCTTACGCAACAACAAGTTGGATTACAAGTAACCTCAAAACAAATGACACCCAGAACTGCCACAAAATATAACCATATGGAAGTCTGACAAGCAAAGATTTGAAGTAGCCACCTTCATCCAGACTGGTAGGAAGGGCAGAGACGCAGAATCAAGAGAGGCGAAGATGAGGAGAGGCGTGGAGAGGCATTGGCTGTGGCAGGCCTGTTGGTCCCATGTTCCTGTGCGGTGGGTAAACATCAGGCAGGGTACCTTGGAAGCCAGGGATCCCAGCCACAGGCCAGACTACACAAGCCCAGGTTGCCAGCACTGGGAACATAAAGCCTCATACCCTCTGGTTGTATAAACCAGTAGGGGTTGGGGAGGAGAAAGAAACTGCCAGTTTCTCCACAGAGTCCTTTTAAAGGGCCAGCATGGATTTAAAACATACCCAAACCCAGGCACTCTGGCATTCACGACTAGGGCAATAGCTCATAGGGCACTAGTCCCACACGCAAAGGGAGTAGAGTGACAGGAAATAGAGCAAGTGCCAGGCAAACTTCCAGAGGCCGGGCAGCAGCAATATCCCCTATCCAACCCTCCCTGCCCTGTACAGAGCCACAAAGTGGTAAAGAATGTAGCTCACCCTGGAGAATTCCTAAGGATACTTCCCATACAAATTAACAGGTACGCTTAGACAGGGAGTCAAATCAGCTTTACCTAATACACAGGAACAACACAAGAAGGTGCCAAATTGAAGAGACAAAGAAATATGGCTCAAATGAAAGAATGAAACAAAACCCCAGACACAGCACTAAGCAATACAGAGATAATTTAATTATCATAAAATTTAAATTTGTTTTAGTTTTTTTTAATGGGCTGTATAGAGATCACCCTTCCATATATAGCATATATATTAAAACATGTATATGTATTTGAGTACATATTATCTACACATATTTAATTAACAACTTTATTTCTATTTCTTTTACAGGATTTTCTTTCATGAAATATATTTTGCATGAAAAAAGTTATTGTTGAAAATTATCATTCAGTGTCATTCTAAAAGTATTCTTCTTATTTATTTAGAGTAATCACTGAGAACTTTTCAGACGCAAGGGAAAAGTCTCAAAGGGATGCCTCCATCCTGGCTTCAGGTCCTGCTTCAGGCCAGGCTAGGCCAGGCCAAGGTAGGACCTCTAGCTGGAGCTGTTGCTAGCCTAAGCAGGCCCTTCCTCTGACTCTGCAGTGCTCTCGAGCTCTGGAGGTGGATCTGGAGCAGGAGAAAAAAAGATTCACACACATGCCTGATTTTCCCTTGCCTTTCCAGAGACAGGACAGATGACACTGCCTTTAAGGAAACTTCCATCATGAACCACCCATTTTCAGATCCTCCTCCCAAAGGCTGTCTCCTCACATTCTGGCGTTGCCCCAGAGGGCTCTTGTTGCTCCAGATCAACCCAAATGGGGTAGCCCTGGCCCAGCTGGTAGGAAGTAGGAAAGTTGCCCTACACTGAGGCCTGCTTCAGCAGGAGCCAGGGCACATGGAGAGCTGGCTGAAACTCTGCACCTTGACAGGACAGGTACCCAACATGAAGGCAAAGGCCCTGGCGAATGGCAGTTGGGCAGCAAAGTCAGAGTCCTGGTATTCTCCTTCTACACTGCCCTCCCAGGGCACCCTTGCATGGGATAGGGACTCTTGTACACCCAGGCCCATCCATGTGTGAGCCACATACCAATGCTAACTCCTATATGGCTATCCTAGGACTAGCAGGCCTGGTGATGCAACTCATTTAACACAGAGTCTGTGTGGGTCTTTCTTCTCAGTGAAATTTCTCCAGAAGGTCCTGTGCATCGCTCACAACAATCCCCCTTGCACCTGCTCATCTGGACTGAGGACAGACAGAATGGTGAGCAGGCTTTGGACCACACCCCCTGTTTTGAGCCTGGTGATGGTGGTCAGGAGAAATGACTATGGGGAGGGGCAGGCAGAGCAGAATCAGACTGTGGTGGATTTGGAACTCAGGCCAGCCTCTGCTCTGGGTCTGTAAGGCCAGGGATCCACCCACAGTTCTCTTTGACTCCTGAGCTTCTGTAACAGAAGGCACCAGAGCTGGGGCCTCCCTTGGGAATCACATGTGTGAGATCATTGTACGGCCGGGCCTTCTCCACCCACAACCTCCATTGTCAAGACACACAAGTTTCTCCTTCTGCGTGCAAAGACCACTCATCTTTTTATTTGGTCTCGTGGTATGTCATACTGATCATCAAAAGGAGTTATGTTTCCAGACGTCAAGGAGACCTTGATTGCATTTGAACTAATGGGTGGATGGCAGGACCTGGGAATGACGTCTGTTGTGACTGTCTGATTCATCAAGTAGAATTGAGGCTCAGGGATTCTGTCTCCTTCATTCACTGAATTATGCTGTGTCTCAATTTGTGCCCACCTGTACCAGTGCTTAGTGCAGATTGTTGAATAAAACAACTCCAATATGAACCAACCTAGATATCTGAACTGGCGTGGAGACCCCTGCTATCGCCAGAGCTTCCTAAAGTGAAACAGCAAAGATGGGCACGAGGATCAGCTAAGCACATTCCCAAACTTTTGAACAGGTTGTTTTCCATGTGCTTTTCCAAACTGACAAATGCCACAAGTTCCTGAAGGGTGAGTCAGGTGAATTCCTGTGGGGGACAGAGATAAATAATTGCCATGAACAGCCACAGCATGTGCAGCAGCCATCTAGCAGGTAAGGCCTGCCATGGATGGTGCCCACAGTAGTCCCTGAGAGAAAATGAAGAGGTCTACACTCTGTCACACTTCTTTTTGCAGAGCAAACTGAGGCTCAGACAGATGTGGTGACATTTTTAAGACACACAGCTACCAGTGGCCAGTGTCACCACTGTGCCAGAAAGGGGGCACAGGCTTACCAGGTAAACAGCCCATGTAGGAGCTCTTCGGTTTGGGAGAAGGCCATGTGATCAATACCAGGGTGCAAAGGTTGGAGATGTTTTCACTTGGGAAAGCTGCTCCCATGGGTGTCACCATCTTCTCCAGTGTGCCTCCTTGGAGGGCCCACATCCTGCAGGCTTCACGCAGGTGAAGCTTCAACTCAGCTGCACCCTGAGTTGGGACAAGGATGGACATATGGTCATTGGCATCACCATAGTTCAGCAGAACTGAGGTCTGTACCTCACGCAAAAACACCCAACCATTTTGGGACATGTGCCAGAAAAGTTACAAGCATGCCCATGCTGAATGAGGTTTTACCAATAGCACTTGGGAACACAGTTTTCATTGAGTTTGATCTGACACTTGTTTTTGACTAACTTGGCATCTGAATCCAAAAATGATCCCAGTTTTTCTCTATCATGACAAGTTTTTAAGGTACAGGACACCATCCCTTTGTCCCCAAAATCATACAAAATGTACATATAAAGGAAAAAATTACCTGAATATACTGTTTATTTAGTTATTTTATTCATATAAAGGTTATATATTGTTACTGTAAGTCAAATTGTGTACAAGTAGTAAAGTTCTGCTAGCAAACATACATATTAAGGTGTTTATCTTTTCAAACAACAGGCTAGAAAGCCAAAATGAGATACTTGAAACAGTCTCCTTCAGTTGGCAAAGCTTTAACAAATTGCTTCATGAGACCCAGTTTTACATGCAAAGTTGGGAATATAATGTTCTTTATGTCAACAGGTGGCTCATGTAGAATGTTTGGTTCTCTAGATTTGAGGTCAGATCTTGGAGGCTAATTCGACTCCACCCAATGCTTCTCATGAGTTCTACTGTCCCACATACACAGAAAACAGGGATACTTGGTGTACCTACATTTCTGACCAAGAAGGAAGCAGACCATTTTAAGGTCAACACAGATGATCCAATTGTACTTGTCATATTGTAACAGATCAATGACTCTCCTTATGTCTTCATATTCTTCACAAAAACAAACTGAATGGCCAATTGGGACTGCACCAAATAAGTTGCCATTTGGAGGAGGATACACTTCAAGCTCCACTTTGAGTTATCGATGAACAGTCACCATTCGGTTGTGTTATAGACTGGAATTCCCAATTCCTCCATTAAACCATGTATGTCATGGCAATACACAAAGCCACCATCACTTCGAAAGTACTGCAGAAATGCACTTTCTCTTGATCAAGTAGGATACCTTCACTCTTATCAAGCAAGTATTTCTTGTGCAGTCTTGATGCTAGGAGTTCTGAAGCCTTTGTGATAGTCCCAAATCTCATGTCAAATCATTCAACTCATGCTGATAAAATCCCTTATGAACTGAGTCATCTTCAATTTCAAAATCTTCATCGTTGCTGTCACTTAGTTCTTCACCATACTCCTGTTTTTTGAAAGAGTGTAGTTCAATGAAAACTGGCACTGGGATTTCAGCTGAATGAGGCACTGGGCATATAGCTGATGGTAGACTAGGATACTCTATTTTACATTTATTCTTCTTGTTATATCCTTATGTTTTCACTATACAAAGTAACAGTCACTTGAATGATATCTGTGCTCTTGCCAAACCATAAGTATATCAAATGGTGATTTATCACATGTTCCCTTCATCCACATCTGTAAACTCTCGACACACTGCTTGTACACCTTGTGAGGGACCCTAGACTTATCTTATCACCAAGTTTTACTTTAAAATATGCAAAATAGGCTTGCCTGGAAAATGTGTGGATGTTTGTCCTTTGAGTGGGAATGGTGAAATTGCCACAGATATAACAAAATGAATCAGGATTGTTTAGGCACTTACAACAAGAAATTGAAGAGGCAGACATGATCTGAAGGAAAGAAAATAAGTACATACGTAAACAAAAAAATAAATTCTGCTAACTCCTTTTTACAGACAAGAACTTGGACTACACTTTGGCATATTATTTACTATATAGAGTGGCACACAACCTCTCACCACACTGTCTCATGTGTAACTGAATAGCCTAGACAAGTATGAACCTGTTGCTGGTCTCCAAGGTCACCCCCTACCCCTCCCCACTGTCAGGAGGTTTTCTCTCAGCCAACAGGAGAGCACTAGTGCTTCCTTCGATCCAGGCTCTACCCAGCCTAGAGTGGTCGCATTAAGATAAACTGTACAAAAAAAAAAAAAAAAAGAACTTGACATGATAGAAGAAAACTAACTGCAGATTTGAAATCAGCATGCCGATTTAAGTCTAAAACAGCCAAAAAATACAGAAGATGGCGGAGGAGTGAGGAGAGGCTGCGGTTTCAGGCTCCCGAAACCCGTCTGCAGTTTGGGCTAATTGCAGACAGAACATCTCAGTGAGCAGCTGGACACTGGCAGGAGTTGAGCCAAGGCACTGCTGGATTAGAGAAAATCCATCTGGGAACAACCTGTTTAGTGAGGATAGCGGAGGAAAAGGGGACAAAATGGGATTCCTGACTGGGGTGGCTGCCAGAGCTGTGGCTGGAAGTACACAAAGGCTTGTTGGTGACCACAGGCTACCCGGGAGAGGAGTTGGGAGGAGAGCAGATCTCTGCCCGCTGGCAGAGACAGGACTCGACTAAGTGGCATTGGTGCTGAAGGACAGGAGACAGAGTGCTGCCGGGCAAGCGAGAACATAATTCTCCTTTATATTTTTCTCTAGTGGACGGTGGAGAGGGAAGGAAAGTTTGGGGGTGGTAGGCCATTCTTGAGGACCGCAGGTGCAGTGGTGCGCTCATCCACTCCCCAACCCTACCCTTGGGTCCCGGGGGCGCGCATAGGGAAGTGCCCTCATTCACTGGCCCAGGTGCGCAGGGCTGAGCATCCAGGTGCCCCTTGGACACGGACACACGCCAACAGACATAAAATCAGTGACCCAACGGGTGCAGGGAGGGCCCACTGGACACGCAGAAGACTGTGCACAGTCGCCCCTGGCCAGCCCAGTGGGAGCCAGGCCAGAATCTGGAGCACAGAGCACTTGCCCAGGCTCTGCATGTGCCCGCTCAGGAGGTGCGGGAACGGTGGGTGGCTGCGGCCTGGGAACAGCTGGCAGCAGCGACTCACAGACACTCATGTCTACTGAGCACAAGTGTCTGCAGCCCTGCCTTAAGAGGCGAGAAACCAACTCCCAGAACACGGTGCTGCAGGCCTGAGGCTAGCTCCCCAGCCGCTTGGGTGCACACCTGCACTTGAGCCAAAAAACACCTCAAGGGCTTTCCCAGAGCGCGGCACGGCCGGCTTTCTAGGAGCGCAGCGCGGCAGGCCCGAGCTTAGTTCCCCGGACACCTTGGGTGCGCACCGGTGCTCGAGCCAAAAAAACACCTGGAGGGCTTTCCCGGAGCGCAGCACGGCCTGCTTTCCTGGAGCACGGCGTGGCAGACCTGAGGTGGGCTCTTGGCTGCCTTGCATTGCGCCCTGCCGGCCACCTCGCGCACACCACTGCTGCAAGGAATAGGAATCTCTGACCCATCACATTAGACCAGCTGTGGACTCAGAAAAAGAAGACGACACAAGGAGGCTGAACTGAGTAAAAACATTCCTTTTTTTTTTTTCTTTTTCCCTTTTTCCTTTTTTTTTTCTTCCTGAAAGAGGAGGGGAGGAGGGAGGAGGGGAAAGAAGGAGGAAAAAACAAACTATATCTCTAATCTGTTTTATATAATCTTTCCTTCTTATCCCTCTTCTTCAATTGTTGTTTATTTGTTTGTGGGCCTAGTTTAGCCTCCCTTTCACTCTAAATAAATAGACTATAACTACTATATAAATCCAATACTATATAATTCCACTTTCCTACTATATTCTGCACTCTTCCCCCCCTTTTTTTTTCTAGTTATTAACATACAACGTAAATATTACCTACTGTCTTGCACAGTCTCAACTATTATTAACCTATTATCCCCTCTCTCAAAAATCATATTTTTCCTTCACTAAAACAACTCTTATCTATTCTTCCTATAGTGTAAAAGCTCTAATCTCTCTACATTTATATTAATACTGGCTCGTTGGCTGATGATAGCAGGATAGAGGGTGGGGGATATTTTTGAGGGTGCGGGTCTCCTGCTGGGGCTGTGTGTTTATGTTTTTAACAGCATCTCCACAAAAGAATTCGAGATAAAGTGGATAGAGTGACTCTCAATCAACAAGCCAGAAGGAATATCCTAACAAAAAAATCTGAAATATAACCAGACAGCATAAACAAACGATATAAAAGGTACCCCAAGAACATCAGGCTCAGGAGATCAAAGAGACTGCACCATTGAAACCCCCAGATCTACCATAAAAAATCTCATACCACAAAGGTGGGAAGGCAAAGCAGACAAATCCAAATAACAAAAACAAACAAGAAGAATCCAGCATGGTAAGACGCAGAAACAACCTCTCAATGAAAAGAAAAGAGGAATCCTCAGAAAGAGAGGTAGATGGAATAGACATAGCTCAAATGTCAGACATGGAATTCAAAACTATGGTGGTGAAGAAGCTCAATATGCTCGAAAACCACAAAAACAACTATGACAACCTCCAAGGAAGTTACCAACAGCTCCAAGAAAATTACAGGGAACTTGCAGAGAACTACACCAGCATAAAAAAAGACATAGAGACTATCAACAAGAATCAGGAAGAAATGAAGAATGCAATCTCTGAACTGAAAAACACCGTAGAATCAGTCAAAAGCAGACTAAATGAAGCAGAGGATCTGATTAGTGAGTTAGAGGATAATGTAGGTAATAATTCTCAAATGATACAGCAAAATGAAAAAAGATTGAAAAAATATGAACAAGATGTAAGGGAATTACAGGAGAGCATTAAAAAAAATAATATCAGGATCATAGGAATAAGAGAGGGAGAAGAAAAGGAGCACGGAATTGAAAAACTGATAGGAGAAATAGTGACAGAAAATTTTCTGAACCTGATGAGAGAAAAAGTTATGCAAGTCCAAGAAGCACTGAGAGTTCCAATAAAGAGGAACCCCCGGCGGGGCGGGATGGCTACGGGGCTGCCCGGAGCTGGCCCGCGGCTTCCGGAGCCGGCTCTGGGGCCTGAGACATGGCCTGGGGTCCCGGCCCGCTAGGCTGGCCTCGCCCCGACACGGCCGCCATGCCCAAGCAAGGGAAGCGACTCAAGTTCCGGGCCCACGACACCTGCTCTGGACGAGTGACCGTGGTGGACTATGCCAACTCGGACCCGGCCGTCGTGAGGTCTGGGCGGGTCAAGAAAGCCGTCGCCAATGCTGTCCAGCAGGAAGTAAAATCTCTCTGTGGCTTGGAAGCCTCTCAGGTCCCTGCCGTGGAAGCTCTCTCTGGGGCTGGTGAGCCCTGTGACGTGGTGGACAGCAGCAACGAGCTGGACGCCCCGGAGGAGAGTGTGCAGGAGAGAGCAGTCTCCAGGAAAAAGAAAACCCGGAGGCACAGAGGAGACCTGGATGGGGCTGGAGAAAAGTACCCCATGGATATTTGGCTACTGCTGGCCTCCTACATTCGTCCCGAGGACATTGTGAATTTCTCCCTGATTTGTAAGAATGCCTGGACTGTCACTTGCACTGCTGCCTTTTGGACCAGGTTGTACCGAAGGTGCGGCCCAGGGAGCTCCCTGTTGTCTGTGTAGCTGGTTTCATGCTCTTTGTGATGTGGACCTGCTCCCAGGATGGTGACCTTTGCACTTTCTCTACTCCATGCCTGGCGTGAGCCTGGCTTTGGACTCCTTGAGTCCCTCTAATTTAAAACCGAGAGTATTAAGTCATCCAGGTAACCATCTCCCCCGTGGTCCCCTGCCCTGATCCAGTATCCATGTACAACAAAAAATCTTGCTTCAGGTTTCAGAAGAATTATCTTTGACTTTTCCTCATGGGGTTATCCTAGCTACAGTTTTCAAAAGCTTCACATGCCCATCTCTTTGCCTTTCCAACTGGATTAGCTTTTTAGGTTTGCTAGTCATCTTGAAGTATTGTACAGTTTTCATACTGACGCTGCCCTGCATATAGTCGTGGAGGTGAGGAGAAGGGTGCCGAAGTGTAGTGAAGATTATGAACTGCCAGTGATAACATGCTGAGACATGGGACAGCAGACCCTGGTGGCTCTTCCTCAGGACACGGCCTGAAGCCTGTTGTCTGTCAAGGCAAAGACTTGCCCTTTTTTAGAGTGAAATACTGAGGATTACAAATTTTACAAAGGGTGCAGAAGTACAGGATTGTAAGGTATATGTGGATTGGGTTTCATGTAACAAAGAAGCAAAAGTAGCTGAGAAGTGAAGGAGATGGTAGTTTGCATGGGAGTGAGCATTGAGGACGAGCTGACCACTGGTCGGGCGTCATGCAGAGGTGAGGAGCCACGGGGGACTGACCAGGAGCAGGAGCGACACGTTGGTAGGAGTCCTGTGTCATGTTTCAGGCACTACACGCTGGATGCCTCTCTGCCTTTGCGCCTGCGACCAGAGTCCATGGAGAAGCTGTGCTGCCTCCGGGCGTGCGTGATCCGGTCTCTGTACCATATGTATGAGCCCTTTGCTGCTCGAATCTCCAAAAACCCAGCCATTCCAGAGAGCACGCCCAGCACATTAAAGAATTCCAAAGTAAAAAAATAAAAAAAAGAGGAACCCCCAAAAACCCACTCCAAGGCACATCATAGTTAAAATGGCAACATTCCAAGACAAAGAGAGAATCCTAAAAGCAGCAAGAGAAAAATAGCAAATAACTTACAAGGGAGCTCCAATAAGGCTATCGACCGATTTCTCAACAGAAACATTACAAGCCAGAAGGGAACGGTCAAAAATATTTCAAGCAATGAAAAACAAAGGCCTACAACCAAGAATACTCTACCCAGCAAGGCTCTCATTCAAAATAGAAGGTGAAATAAGGAGTTTCTCAGACAAAGGAAGACTAAAAGAATACATCTCCACAAAACCAGCATTGCAAGAGATGCTAAAGGGAATATCCTAAGAAAAAGGAAAAGAAAAAACAAAAAAAGAGTAGAGGAACAGAGATACAAAACGGAAATGAATAAATACATGTCAATAATAACGTTAAATGTAAATGGATTAAATGCTCCCATTAAAAGACATAGGGTAACGGAATGGATAAGAAAACAGGACCCACATATTTGCTGTCTACAAGAAACATACCTCAAAACAAAAGATTTACATAGACTGAAAATAAAGGGATATAAAAAAATATTTCAAGCAAATGGACCTGAAAAAAAAGCTGGGGTAGCAGTCCTCATATCAGACAAAACGGATTTCAAAGCAAGGGCAATAAAAAGAGACAAAGAAGGACATTTCATAATATTTAAAGGAACGATTCATCAAGAAGATATAACACTGATAAACATATATGCACCCAACATAGGAGCACCCAAATACATAAAGAAAATACTAGAAGACCACAAGAAGGATATCAACAACAACACACTCATAGTAGGGGACTTCAACACTCCATTATCAACAATAGACAGATCATCCAAGCAAAGAAACACCAAGGATATACAGGCATTGAACAACACACTAAACCACATGGACCTAACTTATATAGAACTTTCCACCCCAAAGAAGCAAAATATACATTCTTTTCAAAGGCACATGGGACATTTTCAAAGATAGACCACATAGTAGGACACAAAACAAGCCTCAACAAATTCAAGAAAATTGAAATCATATCAAGCATCTTTTCAGACCACAATGCCTTGAAACTAAAAATCAACCTCAGGGAAAAAAATCAAAGATACCCAAACTCATGGAGAATGAATAACACGCTCTTAAATAACAAATGGGTTAACAATGACATCAAAGAGGAAATCAAGAAATTTCTAGAAACTAATGACAATGAACACACAACAGCCCAAAACCTATGGGACACAGCAAAAGCAGTCCTAAGAGGGAAGTTCATAGCAATACAGGCATATCTGAAAAGGCTAGAAGAATCTCAAATAAAAAACCTAACCATAAAGCTACAAGAACTAGAACAGCAACAACAAACAAAGCCTAGGGCAAAAAGAAGAAAGGAAATCATCAAGATCAAAGCAGAATTAAACGACGTAGAAACTAAACGAACAATCCAAAAAATCAACAAAACTAGGAGCTGGTTCTTTGAAAAAATAAACAAATTTGACAAGCCTATAGCCAGGCTCATTAAGAAAAAAAGAGAGAAGGACTTCCGGCCAAGATGGAGGCTTAGACGGACACGCTAGGTCTCCCTCTACAACTAGAGAGGAATACAACTACTTCAAAACAAAGGATAACTAGAAATTCCAGAAAATAAAACTACACGGAAGCCCAACATATGAAGTTATAAACCAGCGGTGCCATTTGGGCAGGTAAGAGTTAAAGAAGGCAGCGCTGTTTGTGATCGCACCTGAGATCAGGCGGGGCGGCAAGAAACCCCGGCTGCGGTCGGGCCCCCCGCAGTGCGCGACCCCGGCGCTGGGGAGAGCAGCCACCGCATCGCCTTGAACGGTGAGGCCCAGGGGGGCGGGAGGACAGATCCCGGTCTCCTAGCTGAATAACTGTGTGAATCCATCTTGGACCCCCGCCCCCAAAGAAAGAAAACACCACAGGGCTGCGAAATAGATCGCAGACAGGTGCCGGTCGCTGACTTATGACGCGTACACAGGCACTGCCTCCGACAGCCGGCCCAAGAAAACAAAACGCATCTGTCAAAATGAGGCAGACAACTATAGAAATCCCGGTGACACAACTCACCAGGCAGCAGATAGAGAACCTGACAGATGAACAGATAAGAAACCTGTCAGAGGCTCAGTTCTGGGCCATTGTTAGCAGGTGGCTTACAGAATTCACAAAAGAGCAGGAAAAAGATAAGAAAGAAGCGAAAAACTTTCATAACGAAAGGAACAAAACTACATACGAGACAGATGGTGAGGAAATAAAATCCAGAGTTCATTTCAACAAACTGGAATATGGAGAAGGAACAAGCAGTCAACCAGTGCAGCAAGAGGAAATGGGAAGCAACAATGAGAGGATCAGAAACCTCTGGGACAGCTATAAAAGGCCCAACATAAGAATCATTGGTTTGCCAGAGAGCGAGGAAGATGAACTAGAACTTGAAAAATTGAGTGAAAATATAATAAAGGAGAACTTCCCAGACTTGGGGAAGGGAATAGACTTGCAGGTCCAGGAAGCAAGGAGAGTTCCCAAGAGACTGGACCCAGGGAGAACCACTCCAAGACACATTATAATCAAAATGTCAAAAATTAAAGATAAAGAGAGAATCTTAAAAGCAGCAAGAGAGAAGAAAAGAATTATGTACAAAGGGGTCCCAATTAGACTATCAGCTGACTTCTCAAGGGAAACCCTACAGGCAAGAAGGGACTGGCAAGAAATATTCAAAGTAATGAAAATCCAAAACCTACAACCACGAATACTCTATCCAGCGAAATTGTCATTCAGAATAGAAGGACAGAGAAAGTGTTTCCAGGACAAAATAAAACTGAAAGAGTTCATTAGATCCAAACCACTGTTATATGAGATGTTAAAGGGACTGGTTTAAAAAACAGAAGCTAGGGAGATGAAACAAAGGCAAACTAAACAGGCAACGAGAGTGGAAAAGGAACTGTGGGTACGGGAAGCATATTGGGGGGAGGTCAACAGGGAGGGGGAGTGGGGAGAGGGAGGGAGATGATATAGGAATTGGGGATCATGGTAGGAGGGAATGGAATAGACGGAGAGAGGTTGGGAGGAACTGTATGCACAACTAATGGACATAATCTAAAAGAGGGAAGGGAAATTGGCACAAATGTAATATTTTAATCAATAAAACACATTAAATCTGAAAAAAAAAAGAAAAAAAGAGAGAAGACCCAAATAAACAAAATCAGAAATGAAAGAGGAGAAATCACACATCAGAAATACAAACAATTATAGGAAATTACTACAGACCACTACATGGCAATAAATTTGACAACCTAGTTGAAATGGACAGATTTCTAGAAACATATAACCTTCCAAAACTGAATCAAGAAGAAGTAGAAAGTCTCAACAGACCAATAACAAAGAAGGAAATTGAAATAGTAATCCAAAATCTCCCTGCACACAAAAGCCCTGGACCGGATGGCTTCACAGGCGAATTTTACAAAACATTTAGGGAAGAACTAACTCCTACCCTCCTCAAACTATTCCAAAAAATCCAAGAAGAGGGAAAAAATCCCAAACTCTTCCTATGAAGCAACTATTACCCTAATCCCAAAACCAGGTCAAGACACAGCAAAGAAAGAAAACTACAGGCCAATATCACTGATGAACATAGATGCTAAAATCCTCAATAAAATTTTGGCAAACAGGATCCAACAATACATCAAAAAGATCATACACCATGATCAAGAGGGATTCATCCCAGGGATGCAAGGATGGTTTAATATTCGCAAATCAATAAATATAATACATCACCTAAATAAAATGAAAAGACAAAAAACACATGATCATATCTATAGATGCAGAAAAAGCATTTGATAAAGTACAACACCCATTTATGTTGAAAACACTCAGCAAAATGGGAATAGAGGGAGCATACCTTAACATCATTAAGGCTATATATGAGAAGCCTGAAGACAACATCATACTCAATGGACAAAAACTGAAAGCATTCCCCCTGAAATCAGGAACTAGACAAGGCTGTCCACTCTCCCCACTTCTATTCAACATAGTGTTGGAAGTCCTAGCCACAGCAATCAGACAAGAAAAAGAAATAAAAGGCATCCAAATTGGGAAAGAAGAAGTAAAACTATCACTATTTGCAGACGACATGATAGTATACCTAGAAAACCCTATAAACTCCACTAAAAGACTACTTGATATAATAAGTGAATTTGGCAAAATAGCAGGGTACAAAATAAATATACAGAAATCTAAGGCATTTCTGTACACCAACAATAAAATATCAGAGACAGAGGCAAAAAAGAAAATACCATTTACTATAGCAACAAGAAAAATAAAGTACCTAGGAATAAACTTAACCAAAGAGATAAAAGACCTGTACACTGAAAATTATGCAACATTGAAGAAAGAAATTAAGGAAGATACAAATAAATGGAGGCAAATACCATGTTCTTGGATGGGAAGAATCAACATCATCGAAATGGCCATACTACTCAAAGCAATTTACAAATTCAATGCAATCCCTATTAAAATACCAATGACATATTTCACTGACCTAGATCAAATCCTCCAAAAATTCATATGGAACCAAAAAAGATCCCGAATAGCAAAAACAATCTTGAAACAGAAGAACACAGCAGGAGGAATCACGATACCAGACATCAAACAATACTACAAAGCCACAGTGATCAAAACAGTCTGGTACTGGCATAAGAACAGACATATAGATCACTGGAACAGAATAGAGAGCCCAGAAATAAACCCAGGCCTCTATGGTCAACTAATCTTTGATAAAGGAGGAAGGAACATAAAATGGAGTGAGAAGAGCCTCTTTAACAAATGGTGCTGGGAGAACTGGACAGGGACGTGCAAAAAAATGAAACTAGACCACCAACTTACACCACACATGAGAATAAACTCAAGATGGATTAAAGACTTAAATGTAAGCCGTGATACCATAAAAGTCCTAGAGGAAAACATAGGCAGGAAAATTTCAGATATCACACGTAACAATATCTTCACGGATACATCTCCCAAGGCAAGAGAAATAAAGGAAAAAATAAACAAGTGGGACTACATCAAACTAAAAAGTTTCTGCTCAGCTAAAGAAAACATCAGCAAGATGAAAAGGAAACCAACCATATGGGAAAACATATTTGCCAATGATATCACAGACAGGGGACTGATCTCCAAAATATATAAAGAGCTTATACAACTCAACATCAAGAAAACAAACAACCCAATTAAAAAACGGGCAAAGGACCTGAACAAACACTTCTCCAAAGAGGACATACAGAGGGTCCATAGGCACATGAAAAAATGCTCAACATCATTGGCCATCAGAGAGATGCAAGTAAAAACCACAATGAGATACCACCTTACGCCTGTCAGAATGGCCATCATCAACAAATCAACAAACAACAAGTGCTGGCGAGGATGTGGAAAAACAGGAACCCTACTGCACTGTTGGTGGGAATGCAGACTGGTGCAGCCACTATGGAGAACAGTATGGAATTACCTCAAAAAACTAAAAATGGAACTGCCATTTGAACCAGTGATTCCACTGCTAGGATTATACCCGAAAAATCCTAAAACCCTAATTCAAAAAAACTTATGCACCCCTATGTTCATAGCAGCCCTGTTTACAATAGCTAAGTGCTGGAAACAGCCTAAGTGCCCATCTGTAGATGAGTGGATCAAAAAACTGTGGTACATTTACACAATGGAATACTATGTAGCAGAAAGAAAGAAGGAACTCCTGCCATTTGCGACAACATGGATGGAACTAGAGAGAATTATGCTTAGTGAAATAAGCCAGGCAAAGAAAGCAAAATACCATATGATATCACCCAATACAGGAAACTAAAGAGCAACACAAACAAAAGAACTAAATAGGCAAAGACTAGAATAGTAGTCAGTAGGGGGGAGGGGGGAGGGAGAGAAGGAGGATAAGTAAGGGAAGGGTCTAGTCAAGGAACGTATATGAATGACTCATGGACATGGACAACGGGGAGGGATATAATTGTGGGAGAAGGGATGGGCTGGGAGGGGGGAGCAAGAGGGGAAAAATGGGAAAACTGTAATTGAATAACCAAAAAATAAAACTAAAAAAATAAATAAATAAATAAAAGAGGCCTAGCCTTTAAAAAAATAAAATAAAAATAAAAAAAATAAAACAGCCAAAAAATCAAACTCAACTGGAATTGTTAAAAATTGTTCCTCTGTGTAGGTTTTCAAAGATCCACTGAAGTTAGTGAGTGTGTGATGTTTATACAATTTTTATTTTCTAGGCTACTTGTTTGGCTGAATAACAACAGACTTTCCATTTCAATACTCTGTGTGAAGAGGATTAATCCCCATGTGTTCTCAAGAAACATCCCCATTACAGAGGTGAGAACACAGAGGTTTAGAGATGCAAATACCTACTCAAGGTCATGCAGGTCAGAACTGAGAACTGTCCAAAGCTAGGGCTGCATGGCATACTCTCTTAGCTAGCTGAGACTCATCTGCTTCTCATGTGGATGCAAAGGGCCTTGGGAACCTTGTCACTTCCAAATTGGGGGACAGTGTACAAGATAGACACACATGGCCTATGAAAATGATTGACTTCCAGAAACACACTTCCCTCTCTTCCTTTTATATTGAAGGGCGTTTTGATATTTTCATCATAGACATCCCAGATTCCGCAAAGGGTCAAATGCTTGGTGATTCTAGACTAGAGGAGCCAGACACAAGGCATGAATTTGCGCAGATGACTCAGGAAGAAACAAATCCACGTGGCTGGTGACCAGCTGGCAGGTGAATTAAAGCACCGGTGAGGCAATTGCAACTCAAGGAACCCTGGGATTGCCCTACACTACTTGCTATCTGATTGTTGAAAAGTTAAATGAGTGTGAAATCCATAGGCCAGGCTGGATGCAAGGCAGCAGCCATCATCCCAAAACTGTTGTTGGCAATGTACCACTACAGCATTTTGATCTGAAACCTGGCTGTGGCTGTTAAAATTTTACATGTGCGTGTCCTTCCACCAGCAGTGGTCATCTCTCTAGCTGGAAATATTATATGTATAGTGTGGTCCTAGTTGTATCATGCAATTTCCATGAGTTTAAACTCCTAGAACTTCAGAATGTGCCTGTATTTCAGTTTGAGTCTTTAAGCAAGTAATTAAGGTGAAGCGAATTCAGAGATGTGTGTCTTAATCTAAGATGACTAGTGGCCTTAGAAGAAGAAGGGAGGATCCATGGAAGCCCAGAGGGAAGTCCATGTGACACAGAAGTAGGAAAGGGCCATCTACAAATCCAGGAAAGGCCTTTCAGGAGGAAAAAGCCCAAGAAAGACCTTTCCAGAGGACAGCTAGTTAAAACTACACCCTCACCTCTAACCACTGGAATTGTGAAAAGATTAACATATGCTGTTTCAACCACCCAGTGGGGTCCTGTGTTATGGCAGCCCAAGCAAAGTAATACAGTCCATTCAGCCACACTTAAGTGATCCTGGGACTACTGCTTGCATGGTACCTAAACTGAATTACATACACCATGTCCACCAGCTCTGAGTAGCTGCCTCACTGTGGCAAACGACCTCCATTAGTGGAGAAGGTCTGCAAGGACAGTCTAGCTGACTGCTCCACAGAATAACTGAGGCAGGTAATTTGAAGAAAGAAACACACACACACTCACACCAGGAAAATAAAAATATGCTTGTGCTCTACAGTGAAATCAAACATTTTTTCCTAATATGCCTACAAATACCAGGAATGCCTTCTTCCTCTCACTTGTCACTGCAGGGAGAAAGTGGAGGTCCATATTATGTTGTACATGGAGCTATTAGATACTCTAGAAGAAGCCTTGGGAGAGCCTTTGGGGGTACCTAGAAGTGAGTCTGGGTTCTGGGCACTAGATGGTCATCTTGGGATCATGGGCATGGAGACGCAACTGGGCCAGCTCTCACCTCAGAGGGGAACTGGCTGATGTCAGCGTCCTTCTGCACCTTCCCCTTGTGCAGGGAGGGTGAGTAGTTGAACCCATTCACCAGCTCTTTAACAATGTCCTGGTTGAAAATCTACGAAGACAGAGCCCTGTTGCTGGCCAGGAGGCATCAGGAAGCCTCCACCCAATTGGTGCTTCTATCTTAATGGCAACCCTGGCAAACTGTTACAGCCTCTTAGGACACATTGAGGATGTTTCAGGTAGCCTCACTGAACTTGCAGCAGAACTGAAAGATGTCAAGGACCAAAAGCACTGAATGGCTGAACCACTGAGGTTATCATGGAGCCGAATAAGGTCACAACTCATAACAGGGCCTGACTAGAATGCTTTGTTGTGCTCTTTTAGAGGAAAAGTTGCAGATAATATAGCCAATATATTATTGCTCCTCTCGTTTCATACAAAACCCCCACAATCAGTTGTGATGATAGGTAAGATTTGGAGAAAGTTGGCAAAGACAGTGGAGCTGTTTACCCCACAGTACCCTGGGGCAGGTAGGTGAAACAACATAAACAGCAAAATGAAATTATGCCCATGGCTTCCTATGAAGTGAAACTAAATACTATTTTTGCTAATATTATGACAAATATATTAAGCATGTCTTTGTACCTTCCCATGGAGCTGGTGTGAGAAGAGGAGGTACATATTAATTTCCTCATAGGATGTGGGACACTCTAAAGAAAGCCCTGCGTGGGCTCTGAGAAAGTCATCCTTCCATTGGATTCTAGATTCTCAGCCCTCCCTGGTCATCTCATGTTTCTGGGGGTGGAGAATCCCCTGGGCCAGCTCTCACCTTAGACGAGCTCGGGACGGTGTTGTTGGCCTAGTGCACCTGCGCCCTGACACGGTAGATGGAGTAGTGCGACTCATGGACCAGTTCCTCAGTGATGTTCTGCAAAGACAAAGTTGGGTACTGAGCCAGCAGTCATCTGGAATCTTCCATCCAATTTGTGGTCATGTGTAAAGGTAGACCTAGCAAACTAGTACACAGTCTATCAGGCCACAGTGAAAATATTCCTGGTTGCTCTTCTGTAGTGGGAGCAGAATTGAATCATATCAACGTCTAACAAGTGTAGAAGGCTGAATCACTGAGTAAAATTACCTCCTTTATGGGATATTATGGAGGGCAATAAGGCCACAGATTCTCACCTGGCCAACCTACAGCATGATTTCATGCTCAGTGAGGTGACAACTTGCAAAAAAGTGTTGGAATATATTAATCCTGCCCCATTTTGTTCTTACAAACCAGCCTATCAAGTGTGATGAAGTGTAGACCTGAAGATATTCAAGGGCAGTTGAGCTACTTGCTCCGCAGGATATATGGGGTGGGTAAATAAAGAATTGAAATGAGCCTATTCAAAGGTAAGAACTTTTTCTATGATCACAATAAATATGTTAAATTCATATTTCTACCCTAGCAGGAAGCAATAGAAAAAACAAGAGTTACTGATTTCTTTAGGAGTTGGCCTGTGAAAACACCATGCCCCAGATTGGAGTCTCAATTCTGGTCTCACCCCAGGCATCTCAGGGTCCAGGATGTGAGCCAGCTCTCACCTCAGACTGGTGCTGGACTGTGTTTTTGACCCGGTGCAATTGTCCTTTGTGTCAGTTGATGGCATAAGTGAATCCATCAGCCAACTCCTCTACAATATCCTCACTGGAGTTCTGCAAAGACAGAGCCCCATACCAAGCCAGGAATGTCAGGGGTTTGACTGGGTATTGCCACTGGGAGAGATTCCCACCACAAATTATGCCTCCCAGATCATACAGGGTCAGAGAAGCACCTGAAAACACCTCCATCCAGGGAAGAATGAGATGACACCTTGAGCGCTCAGGATAAACAGGTGAGCAGAGGAGCTTGGTGCCCAGCACTCAACTCTCTATCCTGCCAGCTATGACCTGAGGTATTAACATGACAGACCCTCTAGGCTTTACACTCCTAACAACCATCTCATGATTTTTCTCACCATTCCCAACAAAAACACAGATACCCAGGAAAAGGGCTAAAGGGTGTGGGGCTGCCCAAGTGGGATCCCAGTTGGGGCCTTGCCTGGATGGGCTTGCCCTGGGTTTCCCTTTATTATCTGAGGGTACCTCATGCCAGAGGGCGGGAGGTATTGGTGACAGCACTTGCTGTGCCAAAGCCTACAGCAACAGAAACATTTCTCACTTGTTAATCCTGACACAAAGGACAAGTGCACTGGGTCAGAAACACAGTCTGGCAACAGTCTGAGGTGAGAGTTGACCCACACTCAGGACCCCGAGATGCCTGGGGATGACAATATATGAGACTCTAATGCATGGCATGGAGTTCTCACAGGTCAACTTCCAAATAAACCTTTACCTCCAGTTTTCTCCACCAATTCCTGCAAGTGTAGAAATACAGATTTAACATTTTTTGTTGGAATCATAGAAAAAAATATTCTTCCTCCCTTTGCATATGCTCATTTCAATTTTTTATCTGCCCACCCCACACATCTTGTGGCGTGTAGTTCAACTTTTTTTGAACATCTTCAGGTCTACACATCATCACAGTCCATAGGGTGGTTTGTGTGAACAAAATGGGGAGGGATTAAGATATTTGAACATTTCTTTGCAATTTGTCATCTGATAGGCACAGAAAGGCACCTGAAAACACTTTCCTCCAAGGAAGAATGAGATGACACCTTGTGAATTCAGGACAAAGACTGCCTTTAAATCTGACCCTCCTATGCTATTTAACATCTCTCAGCTATTACTTAGTCAAGACAATGAGGGAATTGAACTCTAAGGCCACATAGTTAGTGAAATAATTGTAGGGAATAACCATCTGTCTTATTGCAATTTTCCTTGGAAGACCTACAATAACTCTTACCTCTGTGTCTATTATATGCCCCAAAGCATAAAAATGTGTGCAAAATCAGAGAATCAAATAGCAATGCAAAAATTGATGATGGTGGTATTTGTTGTAATTTTTGATAAGACAAATTCCTGAGTCCTTCTGTAGGGCAGAATGTGTCCAGGTAGGCCAACATTCATTCTTGACTGCTTATGGAACTCTGGACAGTGGGATTTGTGGGAAAGCACCTGGAGTTGAGCAGGGAAGCTGTGGACATTAAATTTTTAAAAATCTGCTTTCAGCTGTGACTGTCATTGCTCAGCTGGTTGAGCTTCATCCCTCAAAGAGAAAGATTGTTGATTCAATTCCATGTTGGGCTACATGCCTGTGTTATGGGTTCAATCTCCAGTTTGGGCACATGTAATAGGAAACTGAATGATGTTTTTCTCCCTCTCTTTCTCCCTCCATTCCTCTTTCTCTAAAAATAAACAAATAAAACTTTTTAAAATACTGCTTTCAAGAGATAAAGAACAATATAAGAAATGCAAAACAAATAAGAACAATCTCAAAGCCCACAGGAGCTATGCTATAAAACAAAACCCTCTTAGAAAGAAGCAATGTGACATTTATAAGCTCAGAACAATAAAATATCTTCAGTTCGTGTCAGTGAACACTGTGTTTAAGGAATGACAAAGAGGACATATCTTTTCCCAGCAGGGGGAAATTTGCCAGGGCTCATGGATCTGCTCACTGAGATGCTCAGAGCTAACTCAAGTCAGGGAGAAAACCTCTCAAAGCCAATAGAAGATCCAGGCATGAGAAAAGAGATTCAGAGGAAGGCACAGATTCTTATGCTCTGTCACACTCAGGTTACTGTTGAAAAATTGACTGTACTTGAATTGACATGGCCCCTGGGTGGGAGCCAAACACTGAGCTGTTATTAGGTATCCTCACAATTATAAGAATCAATCAAGGAGAGGTATGTTGTCTTGTAGTTATGAAGGTAGACCACTGAAATTTATGGATTTAACATTTCTGCACAGTGAGGTCAATGTTGGTGTGTAGAAGTGAGTTTGCCAGGTAGTTAGAAAATTGATCAACACTTCCACAGCTCAACGCATCACCCTCATCCTTGGCTCATGATTCCCATGAAATCATCAGGCCATTATTTGTGGGGGGAAAAAAAGAAAGAAAGAAAGAAAAAGACAATAAACATCCAGAGGGAGAAAATTTTAATAAATGTGAAAAAGTAAACCAAGGTGTGCCATGAGGCTTATAAACAGGAAACACATGATTCTCAACAGAAATAGGTCAGATCAAAATCAGAAGCCTGACTGTATTTGAAAATCGAGATATTTACAAAGGTATAGAGGGAAAGCTCAAGTGAATGTCTGGTGCCTACAAAAATTGAATAGATTATTTTCAGAAAGAATGTCTTCTTGCAGTGCTTTCAAATCTGACAGGCAATAAGAAATAACTGGAAGGCTTTCCTACAAATACAAATGCTCATGTTCTCACATACTAGCCCCAGCCCATGAGTGGAGTCTCTAAGTGCATGATGGAGTAGAGGACTCTGCACTTAGACATCTCTTCTTGGGGCAGTGGCTGAGGGACTGAGCACAGGATGCAGAAAAGGCAGAGCTGGATCCATGTTGAGCCCTTTTAGTCATGAAGGGACCTAATTTATGTTGTGATGTTAATCCTCAACTCAAAATGTTATACTTATAGAATATATACTTCTGAGCTCCTTGAAAAATGACACAATTTAAGTATTATTGGCCAGATACAAATATTAATGGCTGTGCACATTTGTTCTTTAGTTCTGACAATATAGAGCTGCATTTTGTCACAGACCAGCTGTATTCTCTTTGATAGACTTTATTACCTAACTAAAGAGAGAATGTGTTCTTATCTCAAGCTTTAGAAGGGTGTTTCAACTTCATATCTATCAAGTGCAGAAAGAAAAGAATCTCACATTTTTATGTGCATAAGAAATTTCATTCTATAGTGTGTGAAATGACTATTAAGTGACTACACTTTATTTTCCCTAAACACAATAACTAGTAGAAAAGAGTCCTACATCCTCAAACATCTAAATGTGCACCTTCCATAAAACTTATGGACCACTCACATAATTGGTACATGTTTATTTTATTTGTTTACTATTTTAAATTTTGTAAATGTTTATATGTCTTTTTTATCTACAAGTGAGTCAAGAGCAGATCACTTTTTATAAGGAGAACCTAAAATAAAGCTCAGTCAAGCATAATACATTATTTCTAATTTGACAGTGCTGATGTTCCTTGGTGCTTCTATCTGCATGACATAGGTTGAGCTATTAGGAAAGCTGAAACTCTGAATAGGATGCTTTCTTTGTGGACCCAGCATCCTGACAAAACTCTGAACATACTAAAGTGCTTTAAAAAGCCATTGAATAACAAAGCACACATCTTGATTATTTCAGCAGAAAGTTTTAATTATAAAAATGGACATAAAAAAGTAGTCAATTCAATGGTCAAGCAGCTGCTTCTTTTATCCATGATTCCAGGCCTTTGGAAGCCAGAGCTTATACTATTCATGTTATTTATAAGCTACCTACTTTATAACAAGCAAAATATTGGATACAAAACTGCTTTTTGACAAAGACATTTTTTATTAAAACTTTGAGTTGTAAAACCTAACCTTCTAAAAGAAGTGTCTTAAAAGCCTCTCTTCAACCATTAGGTGAAAAATTTGGTTTTAAAATCTAATTATTCACCATCACCTGGGTTTCCTGACACATCTCATATAGATGATAATAATGTTCAAGATCCTATCTTTGGGTATATTCTGAGTCAAAGGCAACAGAATTTTATTTCTTGTTGTTTTGAATTACATCATTTAATATTAATGTACTTGTGTATACAAAGATCTGATCTACTAATAAAATTACTTTCATCCAGATGACCCCTCAAAGACATACTGCTTTGGTCACATCTTTCTGATTATCTCATCATCTGGAAAGGAGCTTAAAACTCCTAATGGGGTTTGGAGGTCAACCTGAGACAAATAGGCCATGATATGGGACAACTGGTGAGGGCAATCATGCCATGTTGCAGGCCACTTCTGTGGCAGATGTCTCTGGCACTGCTGAATCAGTTTCATTTCAAACCTTGTGAATGATGAACCACCCCTGAATTATCTTTAAGTGGTGTGCAAATATCCTGTCAACTAGAAGAAACTAGTAACATTTACTACCCAAACCTCTGATAAACAGAGTTAAGAGTTCAAAGTCCCAAGCCTTCAGACTTTTATTTATGCACCACCCAACACCTGTGACAAGGGGCCATTCAGTTGTGGATGGAGGGTAATAGAAATTAGCCTAAAACCATAGGATGGTTGCTTTATTTTTTTTCTTAAAAAAATGTTCAATTTGATATTCAGCAAACATTGCTAAATGTTGTATGCCAAGCAGTGTGCAAGGCACTTGAACAGTCAGAAATATAAAAGGTGTGGTTTCCATCCTTTTACTATAGTGTAAACAATAGTCCTTTTGTTATTTTGAAGGTGTTTAATGCAGGATGCAAAGAGACTGGCTTTATCCTTCTTGTAGGTGGATGTGAGGTCCATTTGTACCATTGCTTTTACTGTAAATAAAAAATGGCCTTTAAAAGCCAGGTGACTTGACATCTTAGGATTAAGCGTTTATGCAAGAAATCTAGAAGACATATTTTCAGACCATTTTCTAATATGAAAAATTAAAATTGTAATTGGATTAAACATCCTCATTCTAATTGGTGGTATTACCTTACAAGCCAGTGTGTTTGGGAAAAGCTATGGTGCCAGCCCTATAACCATACATTAGTTCAACAAGCATTTTTTAAAAATATGCCTGACCCTGGACTAGGCAATGGGTTGCAGAGATGAGGGAGACTGGAATAAAAAATAGCTCTTCTTTGAGGACACCAGAAAACGTGTCAGAAGAACAGTGGAGAAGGGCAGTCCAAGAAGGAAGGAAAGCACAATTAAGGGCATAAAGCATGAAGCAATGTCACGTGTTTTAAAGCCATACATAATTCTGTATTGACGGGGCATGAAATACAAGACAATGGAGGAAGGGGAATATTTAGAATTAGGCTAGAAAAGTAAGGAAGGGTAGGTCATACCAATAACACAGCAACAACCTCGTGCGCTGATTGAGCCCATGTGACATGCCAGGAATTGATCTTGGCATGCATGCGTTAGCCCATCAGATCCTCACCACACTGCTGGGGAAGCAGAGCAGGACACCTGAAGGGGCTGAGCATTTATCTGTGGCACTTCAAAGCCCAAGCTCTAGTAGATGAGAAGGGAGCACCCACGGTAACCCAAGTGACAGAAGTATTTGCTCCAGTTACAGACAGTGTGGAAGTAACACTGATGTCTTCCCTGTGCTGTGTTGAACACATGCATTTCACAGTCAGAAGAAAACAATCACATTATACTCTGAAGCCAAACCAAGCCAACCAGCCACAAAAACATAAAAGCAGGGTCAATACATCTAGCTCTAGCTCTCCAAGAAAATGAAGACTTGAACAGTTCCCATAAATTGCTGAAACCTGAACAGAAGTCATTTTATCCCTGGCTTTTCCATTGCTGATGTCTGAAAGTGTGTCACGGACTTTGTGGATATGCTAATCACATGAGAAAAATGAATGTTTTTTTTTTCTTTCTGAACTCAATAAATTCAGTAACATTGTGTGTGTGTGTGCGTGTGTGTTTTAAATACATGTGCTATTCTAAATTTGGGTCACTCCTTTATATTTCTACATGTTAGTTGCTTTCTTTTTCTAAGTGTTCTTGATTATGAGTTGTTTTATTTTTTAGTGTAAGAAATAAGGAATTTTAAAATTATATATATACTTTCAATATCTGTACATATATGTGTGTGTATATGTATATCAGTTTTATTTTTATCAAGTAACTAAAAGGATATAGATTATAAAAATTGTTGCCCATTTGGAGGAGCAAAGGGGCAACTGTTTGAGTGGGGCAAGTGTGGAAGCAAGGTTTTTAATGTTCATTGATTTTTAAACCGTGGAAATATATTGCCTATTTTAAAATAAAGTAAAACTTTAAAATTCTATAATGTGACATACTATTATTATTTTCATCATTTCCATTTTAGATATGAGGAAGCTGAGGCAGAGAAAAAGTGAGTAACTGTCAAGAGCCCCTATCCTATAAGAAAAGGAAAATGTCAAAGAATTTTAATGACTGGACATTGTATGTTACAAAGATCCCTGTTGGGACAGAGGGAAGGATAAAATGGAAGAGCTGAAAATGGAGATAAGGGCAGCCAGGGAGCAATCGCAGTAGTATAGGTGAGGGATGGTAAGGATCTGATTTCAGAGAGTACCAGGAAAGTAGCTCAGGAGTAGTAGAAGGTAACATCAGCTGAACTTGTTACTCAATTGGCAGATGGAGTGAAGAAAGAGTGTGGTGCAATTCCTGGGTCTGTAGCTTAAGTGTGAATGGATTACAGTGTCCCAAACTAAGATAGAGGAAGGGAAAAAAGCGCAATACAACATTCAGATGGAGATTTCATAGACACAGAGAGCAGATTGATGGTTGCCAGAGAGGAGAGGGTTAAGGGACTGGGTGAAAAGGTAAACAAATTAAGAATTACAAATTGGTAGTTATAAAATAGTCATGGGGGTATAAAGCACAACCCAGGGAATATAGTCAATAATATTGTAGTAACTATGGATTGTTCCTTTCTTTCTCCTTTCTTTCTTTCTAGGTGGGTATTAGAAATGTCAGTAGGAACACTTTATAAAATTTATGATTGTTTAACCACCATGCTGTACACCTAAAACTAATACATAATAAAATTGAATATAACCTGTAATTGAACCATAAAAAAATAAAAGAGATGCACTAAAAAAAATATTTCAGTCATATTAGGCAACTTTGCAGAGGTACAAGCCAGAACTGGAAGTAAAGAATAAGGAAACTTAAAGAGAAGACTAGGTAAAAAGTTGTAGCAACCTTGATAAGTATGTAAAAGGATACAGTAAATATATGAGTTAAGCCCTATGTTATCCAACTTTGTAGTGGACCTATGAAAACCCTGAGCTCTTCAAGAGACTTTCAAAAGGCCTATGGCTAAGTGTTAGATGTGGGATTCAAACCCAGGTTTGCCTGGCCCCAAGCCCCATTTGCTTTCCTTCTTCTCACTCTTCCTTCCATCAGATGTTATAACAGATGCTTCTAAGAATCCATTTTCTACCAAATGCCTCACAAATAAAATTCAGCATTATCTCCTTAAAAATGTTCTTTAACCATTCAGAAATGTCTTTTTCATTTTTCCATCATAACCCCTGAAAATCATCTTCATTTCCTGAGCTCTTTTTATTGTGTAGTGTATGTAGGTGTAAGTATTTATCAGGTTGGCCAAAAAGGGTTCATTTGGTTTTCTGCATAAGATGGCTCTAGTAGTACTTAGTTGTCTTTAACTTAATTCAAAACAATTTCGTTACATTGTATTGTGACAAAATTGACCCCAAAAGGGTAAATTTTTATGTATTCATTTTAACATTGAAGATGGAAGGAAATACAAAACATTTTCAGCATGTTATGCTTTATTATTTCAAGAAAAGTGAAAATGCAGCTGAAACACAAAGTTCTGCAGTGCATGGAGAAGGTGCTATGACAGTCCAAAGTGGTCTGCGAAGTTTCATGCTGGAGATTTCTCACTGGATGATGCTCCACAGTCAGGTAAACCAGCTGAAATTGAGAGCAATCAAATCGAGAATTAATTGAGAACAATCAATGTTATACCATGCAGGAGATAGCTGATATACTCAAAATATCCAAATCAATAAAGTTATTGGTGAAAATGAAAAGTGTATTTTTTATTTTATGGAAAAAAATAGACTTTTTGGCCAACCTAAGAGATCAATTTTCTGCCCTTATCTGAAGAAAGAAATCTAATCTGCGAAGTAAATATATCATCTATTTTTGGTAAACATTAATTTCTAGAAGATATATAATAATCTGATACCAAAAAGTACCACAGAAGAATTGACAGATTATTAGCTAACAATCCCAACAGGCAGAAAGTTGACTGCTTAAAAGGAAGGTTGACAAGACACTTGACTTCTCTGACCCTACGTTTTCTCATCTGTAAACAATAAATAATAATATCTATCTTACATACTTGTAAGGGGATTGTATGAAAAAAGGAAAGAAAGGATTTGAGAGACTTTGACCTACTGAGGTCTGACAGGAAAACTATGAGCTGTGTGTCTCACCCTTGGCCGAATACCATGCACTTGCTAATACTCAGAAAGTCAGAGGTAGATTTTAGTTTAGAATCTCAAACAGTGGGGGGAAACACTGCTACCCAAGTGCTCTGTTTTCTCTTGACTGACTAAAATCCTTCCACAGAACCCATCATCATGAGCTCTTTGCTTTCCAGATTAAAATGAGGACAACCAGTACATATGGCGGGTGGTGAATGCATGTTTCATGAGTATCTGCAGTAATTTCCTATTGCTACTGTAACAAATTGTACAAACTTAGTGGCTTAAAACAATGCAACTTTATTTTCTGATAGTTCTGTGGGTCAGTAGTCTGAAACAGGTCTTGCTGGGCTCAAATCAAGGTGGCAGCAGGGCTGTGTTCCTTGGGGAGACTCCAGGGTAGAATCTGTTTCCTGGTCTTTGAAATCTGTCTTCCTTGACTCATCTTCCAATAAGCTATGTTGAATCTCTCTGATCCTTTTCTGTAGTCACATCTCCTTCTGACTTTTTTTGTGCTTTCCTGTTCCACTTTTAAGGACTCTTGTGATTATATTGGACACACCTAGGGGCTCTAGAATAATCACACTACTTTAAAGTCAGTAGAAGATATTGTTAGTTAGGGGCAGATCATTATTCTGCATTCTGTGTACCACAATATCTTACATACCTGATTAGTTCATCATTTATAATTCTAGAGTGGTATATTTGGGAACTTTTGTTTGAAATAAATAAATATGAATATGAATATGCATTTAGAAGAGAACTACTGTCTGTTTTGTTAGAGTATAAGATAATAAGTTATTTTCATAACTCAGCATATCTGTGATATTATAAAACAGCAAGTTAATAAAAGTTAAGGGACAAGAGGATGCTGGCTCACACTGATTATTCTTACAAGAATTAATATTGCTTCAGGAGGAGAGAAAGAACTCTTACATCCAATGTCTCTTTTTTAGTTGGGATTCCTTGGCTATATAAATATTGTTATTGAAGGTCCAAAACTTAATTAATGAGTAATAAATGTTAGAATTGGAACATAAAATGCAGAGGGCCTTGTGAAAGTACCAAATCAATGCCAATGTATAACCCTAAATTGAAGATTTTCATATTGGCTTTGACATTTACGGTTCAAATTCAATCTTCACAGAGATGAAACCACTGATGGGCATTATTGCCATTTTATCTGCCCTCCCATCTTCTTCTTTGCAACTCCAGTTCAAACAGGCTGATTAGATACCACCACTGGCAGAAAGGTTCAAAGAGCTACAGAGCCTTACCCAGGGCCAAGGTCATGGAAAACCAGATGAGTTTTATATTTAAACTATACATAAGACATTAGCAAATGGAACCAGGTAAAAGAGCTTTGAATCATGTCAGTATTTCAAAAAGCACATGTTAAAAACCTGACTGCTAACTCCTCAGAATTTAGTATGCAACATGTCCAAAAAGAGTAAAACCTACATCAAAAATAGTTTTAAAAGAACATGTCTTGAAAAAAACATATTTGTTTCTGAAATGCTCATTAAGGGCAGTCCATCAGATATGAACTGGATTTTCCCTGTGTCTGCAGTCTCCTAAAACTGTTCCACAGGACCAGAGTTAACCAGTTCATTAGATCCAGAGAGACTGGTAGACTCACAGAGTTCAATGTATACAAGTACACATCAGGGTTCATTGCTGTGTCCTTATTTGTAAAATAAAGGTAAAAATCTTGGAGTTTTTTGCTTATGTGAATGAAGACATTCATCAAGGAAAAGCTGAGAGGGAGATCTGGGAAGTCTCCAAAAGTGTAAAAATGATCTGAAAGAATTTTTACCATAATTTTGACAGAAGATACATTGAAGAGGCATATGAGTTTAAAACAACAGAACAAACAAAAGCACAAGGTGTGAAGACAACAGGGCATTCGCTTTTCCTACGATGAATATCAGTGTCATTTGCTTTAATTACCTTAGAGCAGTACTTCCAGAGTGATTTTTCCTGACTCCATAAAATAAAGCACAGGAAAGAGGCAAAGTGTGCAGAAGTGGGAGAATGGATGTATTCAAAAGCTATGATAAAGTGATTAATGACCAGCTTCTTATGTAATTTAGAATGCAACAATACACGATTGAGGACTCGGTATGTCACTCATCAACCACTTCCCAATTTAAAGCATCCATCCTTTCTTCTACATCCTTGATAAAAAAAAAAAAAAAAAAAAAAACTGCATCACAAACAAAGCAAAAAAGTAATGAAAGCAAGTCTTCTATTTGAGATCCTACTTGTTCAGAAATGAAGAAAAATGTTTGGCTAACAGAAGAGCTAACAGGTTCAGGTATTAAATGAGAAATGAATGTTTCACTGGGCTACTATGCAAAATAATATATTTTCTGTATCATTCTTCTCTTCTTAAACAATGGGTATTATTTTTAAAGAAGCAAGAGTTCCCCAATTATCAGCGCTGGATTATATTCTACTCTAACATTATCTTCTTTTCAGAAGTATCTACACATAATAAAATGACAAAGTTCTTTTCTTACTTGATTTATCAGCTTCATTTTATAATTGGTCACTCCCTCTTCCTTGACATCCTGTTTTAAGTGGTTTCCTAGATATCACACTCTCCCAATTCCTTCTACTTCCCTGGCCACCCCTTCTAGCTTCTATGCTGGTTCATACCCTACCCCCACTCCATCTCCTAGATTTCTAGACATTGGAGCCCTAAAAGCTCAGCCATTGGGCCTCTTCCATTCCAGATGGTGATTACATCCTCTCTCTGACTCTAAAACTGATCTGTAAGCTGATGACTCTCAAGTATATTAATATATGTCCAATGGGGATACTATACTATTAGTATAACACTAATTTTCATAATGAAAAAACAACCAAATATCAACAATTTAATGAAACAGAAGTTTATTTCTTGCTTCCCAAGTTAAAAATAAGCATTCCTAATTGGCAGGGGGCCTTATACCTGGTTCTTCAGGGACCAAGGCTTTTCCACCTTGTGGTTCTGCTTTTTATTAGAAGTACTCTAAGTATGGGGAGAGAGACTGGAGTACCATGCATGTGAAGTTTATGTAGGCTATGCTTAGCCATGATGCATATCACTTTTGTTCACATTTTCAGGCTAGAATAAGCCACAAAGCTGAACTATTAATACAAGAATAGGAAATATAATCTCGCTGGCTGCTATGGAGGGAAGGAGGGAGAAGGAAGTCTAATATACATCTCAATCTTAGCATATTCAAACACAGAACTCCTAAAATTCCTTCTCAAGAAACTAATTCTTTCCCCAGAGTCTTCCTTATCACATTAATTGATAACTCCATTCTTCCAGTTGCTCAGGCCAAATAGTATCATCCCTGATTCTTATCTCTTTCTTTCTCATCCCTCATCCAGTACATCAAAAAAAATCTGTTGACTCTACTTTCAAAATGTATACAGAATCAGATCCCTTTCTGGCCAGTTTGTCACTTCTATCCCAGTCTGAGCTTCTTTAAGATTATGCCAAAAACTTCAAACTTCTACCCTTGCCTTCTTGAAATCTATTCTCAACACTTAGCTTAAGTGATCCTTTTAAAATGTACATCTGATCATAACTGCTCAAAACCCTTTGATGTCTCCAAGTCTCACTCAAAGCAAAATGCTGTCTTTGCTCTGATCCAAGAGGTCATACTGAATTCAGAACCCATTATTCTTGTTCTTTGCCCCACCACTCACCCTGATTCAGACATACTGACCTTCTTCCTGCCTTTGATCTTGCTGTGCAAGGCCTGTCTTAGATCCCTCTGCCTGCATATCCCCCAATGTCACATAGCTCACTAAATGCCATCTTTTCATGCAGTTTTAAATCATCCTTTCACCCCACCCAGAACTCTCTTTGCCATTCTCTGCTTTATTTTTTTCTGCAGAGTATTTATCATCATCATACATATTATGTATTTTTCTTATTAATATGTTTAATTCTGTTTTTTTTCCTTCCATTAGAATGTGAGATCCATAAAGGATGAGACTGGTTTGTTCATTTGTTTGTGCTTGTTGCTGTATTCACAGAGCTGGGGTAGTGTTTGACAGTTGGTAGCTTCTTAAGACATATTTTTAAAATTAATAAATGCAACATTCACCTCTAAATATTCAGGTTAGATACCTGTTCTAACACCAACCAGCCAGTCTCCTCACGATCCATCAGCACAATGACAGTGCTGGAACTTCGATACAGATTCAGGGTGCAATTATCCCTGAGTATTACCACAGTGCCATGTGTCATGACAAAAGAAAAAAGATCACTTCTATGGATAAACAGAACAGACAGTTGTATTGGCTGATTATTGCCAATGCAACATTTATTGGGCCACAGTTTGGGCAACACTAGCACTATTACTTCCTCCTTCCCCAAATCACTGGCTTGATAAAGACAGCCAGATCCACAGACTTTGTAGCACATCCATGTTTTTTCCTTCTCTCCATTAATTTTGTTCAAAGCTATGCCCAAATTATTTTTGAATATAGCACACTTGACCCTGAGTAGTAAAGATATTCAAAGAACAAAGGTAAAATGTATCCCCAGTCACTTTATTTGTACTTTAATTTTTCTCAAGACATATAAGCATTATATTCTATATTTTCAAAAAGTTCTTTGATTCTCAACTGCCTTTTAGATGAAGGGATAAAGATTTAAGTCACTTTGACTTAAAAGGCCTCTTTGCTGATATTGTTTACAACACCAAAACTAATTACAGATGTTTAGAATTTAGCAGGCATTTTTAGATTATTTTCATTTTTGACTTTTTTTTAATGTACTTCATGATATTTACAAGTTGAATACTGCCAAAATTTAATAAAAACTACTCAGACAAAAATATCTTATTGCTGGTACTGATGATTAATGTTTTATAACATTGAGAAAATTAAAAATACATAATTGTCATGAATATTAATGGCGCATAATATGCATGAAGGTCATTACATGGTCAAGGAAAGACCTTAAAATAACTGGCACTTTGATTAGCCCTGAATCCTCTTTTTTTCTTCCTGTATGTGGATTCATTAATACAACTCTAACATGTCATTACTCTCACATTGAGAGGTTCTCATAAATCAGCACTCTGATTTTGAATAAAGACCAGTGAAGCAACTTAGTCCCTTCATCTAAAAAGAAACTTTTGGGGACTTCTGGCCAAGATGGAGACCTAGACAGACAAGCTACTTATCCATCCACAACTAAGAAGGAATACAACTACCTCAGAACTAGAGACAACCAGAAGTTCCAGAAAATTAAGGTGCATGAAAGTCCAAGAAACAAAGACATAAAGAAGAAATACTCATCCAGACAGGTAGGAGAGGCAAAGCAGGGGTGGAGAGGTCGTGGTGCGGTGGAGGCAACAGCAGCAGCAGCAGTGGCAGCAGCGGTGGCAGTGGCAGGCC
This sequence comes from Furipterus horrens, assembly GCF_987537825.1. Taxonomy (NCBI): domain Eukaryota; kingdom Metazoa; phylum Chordata; class Mammalia; order Chiroptera; family Furipteridae; genus Furipterus; species Furipterus horrens. The sequence continues at coordinate 49,614,035 of NW_028327177.1, forward strand.
AGCAGAAAGTACAGTCACACATTTTAAAAAGTCTGGAGGGACAGCTGCGGAGTGCTCCCAACACCAAAACCAGACCACGCAGCTCATGGTCCCAGTGCCAGGGAAAATAGAGCCTCATTGCTTTTGAATGTGAAAACCAGTGGGGGTTGGGGTGGAGGAAGAAAGTGCCGGTCTTTCAGCAGAGTTTGCTTGTTTAAAGGGCCCCCACAGTGCTAGAACATCCGCAGACCCACCCACTCTGGGAAGGACAGCCAAGGCAACAGCTAAAGAGGCGCCCGTCCCATACAAAGTGGGAGAAATGCCTGGAAAAGGGGTGAGTGCTAAGCAAGTGGCATTGTTGCCTCTCAGACCCCTCACATACGAACAGCGCCACCACATGGTGAAATAGATTGCCCTCTACTGATGAATAACTAAGAGTCTGCCCCTTACAGTGTAACAGGAGTGACAGCTCTACCTAAGACATACAGGCAAACAAACACAGGAGCCTGTCAAGATGAGGAGACAGAGACGTATGGCCCAAAAGAGGGAACAAATCAAGGTTCCAGTAGGAGAACTAAGCAACGAGGAGATAGCCAACCTAACAGATGTGAAGTTCAAAACACTGGTGATAAAAATGCTCAAAGGATTCACAAATATGCTAAAGTATGGCAGATGCATAAGGGAAGAAGCGAAGGCTATGCTAAATGAAACGAAAAAAAGTCCACACAAAACCAATGGTGAAGGGAAAGAAACAGGGGTTCAAATCAATGATTTGGAACATAAGGAAGAAAAAAACAGTCAACCAGTACAGAATAAAGAAACGAGAGTTGAAAAAAATGAGGAGAGGCTTAGGAATCTCTGGGACAACTTTAAACGTGCCAACATCCAAATCATAGGGGTGCCAGAAGGAGAAGAGGAAGAGCAAGAAATTGAAAACTTATGTGAGAAAGTAATGAAGGAAAACTCTCCAAATTTGGTGAAGGAAATAGACATATAAGTCCAGGAAGCACAGAGAGTCCCAAACAAGCTAGACCGAAGAAGGACCACACCAAGACACATCATAATTAAAATGTCAAAGGTTAAAGATAAAGAGAGAATCTTAAAAGTAGCAAGAGAAAAGAAGAGAGTTGCCTACAAAGGGGTGCCTATAGGACTATCAGCTGATTTCTCAAAAGGAACTTTGCAGGCAAGAAGGAATTGGCAAGAAGTATTCAAGATAATGAAAAGCAAGGACTTACAACCAAGATTACTCTATCCAGCAAAGCTATCATTTAGAATAGGAGGGCAGATAAAGTGCTTCTCAGACAAGGTAAAGATAAGGGAGCTCATCATCACCAAGCTATTATATGAAATGTCAAAGGGACTTACTTTAAAAAAAGATCAAAATTATGAACATTAAAATGACAACAAACTTACAACTATCAACTGAATCTAAAAAATAAAAACAAAATCTAACTAAGCAAACCAGAATAAGAACAGAATCATGTGTATGGGGATCATTTGGAGGGTTATCAGCTGGGAGGGGGAAAGGGGAGAAATGGGGAAATGGTGCAGGGATTTAGAAGCATAATTGGTTGGTATAAAATAGACAGGGGGAAAGTTAAGAATAATATAGGAAAGGGTGAAGCCAAAGAACTTACATGCATGACCCATGGACATGAACTAAGGCAGGTGAGATTGCTGGAAGGAAGGGAGTTACTGGGCAGAGGGGAGCAAAGGGAAAAAATTGGGACTACTGTTAACAACATAATCAATAAAATATATTTAAAAACCATTTAAAAATAAAATAAATGAAAGAAAATAAAAAGGAACTTTTGGGAAAAACAAGAATATTGGTCTTTCTTGATCTCACTTTCTATGAGATCTGACCATCCTACTTTCTCTGTGCAACAAGGTCATAATTTTACAGATTTTTGCCTTCTGCCACAAAATAATCACTTTGCTCCATGTGAATTCAAAGATCAACCAGTCCTGATGGACACTGAAGAGGTAAGTATGAGGCTGGGAATTGTCTCCATGAATTGGAAGCACAATACATGATTTTTTGGTATGAAAAAAATGTTACTTATTTTCAAATTGAGCACTGAAGGATATATGTGAAATTTTGTTAGGAGGAGTGGAATAAAACAATATAAGATTTTAAATTGATAATGTTACTTATACATGTATCAGATTCAACTCAGTCTTACCTTCTTGCTCTCAGTAAACTTTAAATTAAATCATGTGTTAGAAAATCTCCCATGCTCTCCTCTCTTCTTTCATCTGGGTCTAGTCATCTCAGGGGATGGTCTTGTGGGTATCTGTTTTGCCCATATGGCAACCTTCAGGGCAAAAACTATCCTAAACATTTCCTGAGGACTAATATGTTCAGGACATTGGGCTAGTGGCTGTGGAGAAGACCCAGATGAAAAGCTTTGCTCTCTGTCCTCGAGGTATTTATATTTCACTTTTTTTTAGGGATCCACAAATAAAATATGAATTTTTAGCTTGTTAGAGGCTGGATCTCTGCACATATGGAAGTTATTTCTATTCAAGGGGCATTTACCCCATTAGAGCATCCTGCCCACCATCAAAGGGGAAGAGTATCAGGGGAAGAGAGAAGGAGAAAGAGGGGTGGGTCCCAATGCCTCTGGAATTCAGGAAAAGCATGAGGAGTAATGGGGACTGGTGAGGACACCTGTGCACCTGACAGTGATTCTCCGAGCTCGGGGTGACCTCCTGTGGTCTTGGGCATGGCCTGAATAGAACATAGAACAGAGGCTTCAATGTGGGTCACAGAAAGGGGTGAAGCTATTATGTGTGAGGGGTGTGTGTGTATATACCTGCACTCACACTCAAATATGCATGCAGGTAGTAGTGAGCTGGACACTTAGTCCATTTTCTCATTATACTTTAAAGAACCTTTATATAGTATTTATAATACTGCTAATTATTTAACATGGTTAACTGAGTTCTGGAATGAAAAGACATAGAGTCCATAGTGATAAATTAAGAATACAGCCAAACCTCGGTTCTTGAATGTGTTGGCTCTTAAGAAATTCGGTTCTCAACCAAGTTCACAGAAAAATGTCTTCGTTGAATTAAGTTCGAGAACTGAAGTTCCACTGTATTTAGAAGTCTATGTTAAAGTGAAATTCTATTTGGAACCATGCTGGTCACCTACAAAGCCTGAGCTGCTCCTTTGCCATTTACTTGCTCTCCTCTTTTCTCTCTTGGGGCACAGGATCTCCACCATCTTTCCCTCTGGCCTCTACCTAAACACAACCTCTTTTAATGGAGAATCTGAATGTCACATTTACATGCAAACAACTAACAATAAGTAGGTCTTCTCTCCCCAGGGTTATCTGCATATTAACAGAGATTGGAGCCTTAACTTTAAAGAATTAATCTTTAGAAGTTCCAGAAATATATGTATTTTCAGAGGAGTAGGTTTATTTTAGAGATGGGGCATTGCCATATTGTTGAAATTACAACATAAAATCTCTTGCCTGGTGACAAGTAAGGCCAGGACTAGAAATGGATATGAATTCTAGCTGTTTTGTACATTGTGACATTAGCAGGAAATGTAAAGCATTATACATTATAGACTTGTGTAATACACATTTTATAATACTTTAGGTTATTATTAGTTTTTAATTGTTATAGGCACATATTATTAAGACCAGATGTAATGCAGAGGATAGCTCAGAATAACCAATTCATACGGACAGAGCAAATTGGTAAGTAGAAAACCATGTGAACATATCCTTCCAGAGTCTTGAAAGTGTATGATACTGTCAGCAATTCTCTCAGATCCAAGATCTATGGTGGGTAGAAGAGCAGAAGGTGAGACTGGAAGGAGAGCAGAGGCCAGTTTATGAAAGAACTCATAGACAAAATAAGCACAGCAGGATTTTAAGGAGGAGCTAACAGGAACACACTGGTTTTTAGAACCTCCAATATTTAACTTTGCTAAGCTCCATTTTCTCACTTATAAAATGGAAAAAGGACTTAGCAATGATTAAATAAATCAATGTGTAAAGCAGCAGGTGGCATCTCCTTAGAGTAATTGCCTAGTGATCATTAAGGAGGAACCAGGTACTTCTAAACACTGTCCAGGTGTTAACCCATCTGATCTTCACTGCAGCCTGAAGAAGTATTAACTACTATCCATCCACATGTAATCAATGAAAACAGGTCGGGGGGGGGGGCTTTAAGTATTGCTTAGATGCCCTCCCCCCTTTTTTTTGCCTCTTGAGATAGTGGTTACAAAGGACCAAGTACTGCCCAGCCATAGCTGGTGCTCAGTGACTCCAGGTCCCCCTCAGAACTCTGGGATAATTCAGGGATAATCCAACCACGATGTAGGGAAGAAACCAAACAACTCATTGAAAACACACACGAAAGTCATTTATATATTTGAATTAGTATAAGCCAGTGTCTTATAATCCAGGAAATGTCTACAAATTAATAAACACCTCTAAAAGCAGAAACAAGAATGTCCAGTTTTATTCCAGCTGCATTGTACCTATGACTATAAAGAGAATGATGCTGCTTCTGTGCACTCAAAAATTCTCCAGTCAGTCTATGTACGTACCCAACATGAGGAGCACTGGCTGTGACCAGTTCCAGGTGATGGTAAGATCCTGTAAAAGAGTCAACTCTAATATGAAAAATCAGAGTACAAGTCCTGCTTGAATTAAGGAAGCCATTGCACCACTTGCTGGTCACTGACATGTGTCCAAAAAGCACTGCCACCTTTCTATTAAATTGCCTGTATGGTGTTGAAAAACTTCATCCACTAGAAATAGCATATGGTACCTTCAAACTTTTGTGTGTGGGTCTTTGTTATGGAATTTTATTCATTTATTCAGGAACATTTAATGAAGTCCCGTTACATGAGAGACACTGAAAAGTACTAGAAATAAAAAGATAAATACAACTTAGTTCTTACCCTTTAGAAGCTGAAACTAGTGAATAAAATATTAGGTTGAAACATGAAGTTGCTCATTAAAGGCAATGAAGCTCAAGTCTTGGCAATTTCATATAGTACAACCTAACGCAATGATGATGACTGATGATGATGATGATAAAAATGCATATTAACAGGGAATTATGCAAACACAGAGTGAGGCATATGAACTTCCCTGAGAGGGTTAGGGAAGGCTCTGTAAGGAACTATATTTTGCCAGATGAGCAAACCTTGCATACTCTTGTCTTTGAACTCACCTTAGACTTTGTCATTGCCAATGGCTGCATCTAGCAACCTCTCTGATATCTCAGTACCATGCATCCCACTGACTGACCATCACCTATTTTTCTTCCAGTTCAGAATTCCAACTCCAACCCTACTGGAACTTTTAATCCATTGATCCTATGCTCTCTTCACTGACCCTCAACCTCTCTCTCCTCTTTCCCAGTTTATATTGCATGTCAACCAATTTCAACACTCTTTGTATTACATTCATTTTGCTGCTTTATTCTCACTTAGAAAACCCCACGTCCTCATTAAATCAAACTTTCCATCTACTTCAGGTCTCACCTATGAGCTGAATATGGCTGGAGTGAACACAGAACTACAAAGGTATTCTTACTTTACATCCATAACCACAAACTTACTGCTTCTAGGCAATATCTTACTTCCTTTGTCCAATCATTCTCTAAGATTCTTAGGTAGCTATAATATAACTTCTCTTTTTCATTCAAACCCTTAATACCTCCTTCATATCCTTACTTTTATCCATTTAAGAAACAATCAGAAAAGAACCATATTATACCATATGTGTTCACCAACTACATCACCACCTGAATCCATCAGCGATATTATGCAGTCTGGTACCAAAGATAACTTAGCAGTGCACATACCTCAAGCCAATCCCCCTATTGTACCCTAGATTGCATTCCCTCTCCAACATCATCAATTTCCCTGTCTTCTTGGATTATTCCTATCAGCTACTATTTCTTCCATCTTAAACAAACAGACAAAATCTTATCTTGCCTACTTTTAATGCTGAACTTTGCATCAAAATTGTTTTGAAGGGTCATCTATACTTGATGCTGTCATTTCGTTCCCTTCTTGATGTTCTCTTTTAGTTTCAGGCTTTCAGGCTCTCATCCTTACTGTTCACCTAAACTACTTATATCAAGGGCAATATTACCTCTTCAGCCTTTGCTCAAAAGATCTTTCCATGGAATTAAAATTGCATGCTTCCCTCAAACCTCCTCATACTCCTTCCTTCTTTCTGTTACTATAGCATATATTTTCTTCTAACATAAAATGTTTGTGTATATCTATCTATCTACCTATTTAAATTTTGTTATTTACCTTTCTCACTAGAATATAAGCTCCGTGAAGGCAGAGATCTTCACTTTATTCATTGATGAACCTCAAGCACTTTGAAGTGTATGGTATATAGCAGACATTTAATACATGTGCATGGATTAAAAGAATACTCCCAAAAATGTTTTCAGGTGTATATGTTTTCCTCAAGTTTTTAGGAGAATAAGCATAATAATAAGAGTTGAAATAATGTTCTAAGTTGCTAAAGGAGACCAGATCTCATCTTGTCTTCTTAAAATGACACTGCATTCCTGTATTATTATTTCTTTAATACAAAGAGAAAATGATTCATTCAATGCAAGAAACATTACTACAAAAGTTATATACTTGTATTGTTCTATAATTAAGTAAACTTCATGTCTATTCAGAAACTATCCAAAGAAGTGATTTTAGAACTATATAGACCTTGACTAAACCCTTCCCTTACTTATTCCCCTTTTGCCCACCCTTGTGCATTAGAACTACTATAGTAAAAAAAAAAAAGTTGAACACAAATCTTCCACATAATGGTTATATAAATTATTATAATTCCATAAAATTCCATATTGAACAGGCATTAAAATATCTATTAAAGGGCTTATAAATAGGAGGAAATGTTTATTTTGATAAATAAATATATATATATATGTATGTATGTATATAAAGATACAAAGCATCAGGCCCAGTGAAATTATAATCATACAATAAATGCAAAAAAGAATTTGGCTTTATGTGGTATAGTTATAGATAATTTTTAAATTTTAGTTTTACTTTTTTATTCTTAAATTTGCTAATAAATGTACAATAAACATAAAATGAGATGCATTTTATTTTTTAACATTTTCCTAAATTTGATGTGGCTTTCATGCCATTTACAGACAATTTAACAATTTTCTTTTCTCTATGCATTGAACAGCTAAGCATTTTCAGCAACTTCTTGCATAATCACTTACAAAAAGGGTAATCTGAAGGGTCATTTCTGGGACTCGGGTGCTCTCTGTCAACTAAGAAATATCCACGGAAAACTTCAGGTCAGATTAGGTCCTGGCTTAAATATACCCTGTGAAGGCTTCTTTCTCCCTTGCCTCACTCAAATCGGTCGAAATGATGATCTTTGTTCGTCTCAGACAGTAACAAGAGGAATGAACTTGAGTAGATTTAAAGCAGTCAAAGCAGATGCCTTTGCCTAGCCCTGTTCTCCCTCCTTACTGCTTTTTGCTCAGTGGTCTCAGCAGTCCATGATTATACCCTGGATTTAGTTTGCTATTATCAAATGTATATGACTAGGACAGTGACACCAAGGAGACATTTTTAAGTGACATAACTCCCACTTGGTGCTCTTATAAATGGGCTTTGCCTGTGGGAATTCCTCCCTTGGTAGACTGAGGTATATGGTCTAGGTGAAGACTACTGTCCTTCTAGCAGAGAGACCTTGGCATAGGACCAGGCGTGGTATCGAATTCAAAAGCGGTAGGCATCTTAGTGGCTGACAGGAAAGCGGACCAAAAAGATACCAACTATGAGTTGATAAGTCTAAATTCCACACCAGAGCTATCTGAAATAACTAAACGTCAGATGAATAAAAGCAAGAAATGTTAAGAATTTCCCAATTATCCTCCTATTTTGTTTGGATCATACTAATCTTCTATATTACTCTAATTTCACAATGACTGCGTAAGTTTCACTTATAAGTTTCTACTACTACTATTTTTAAGCCACCATAAATATCTCCATAAATAATGCAGGACATGGATCAATGCTTGGTCAACAGGTAAAAAATCATTAAAGTTAAAGACTCGCGCAAAGTTACACAGTATATATGGTACTTTGTTCTAGAATTCCATAGGATGCCTGGGCCATAAAAAGTTGCTGTAGAAGCTACAGGAGCAGACACTAATATCCATGGTAGGGTAAGCAGAGGTAATCACTGATGGAACGGTCAACACAAATGTGATGGGAATAGAATTAATTGATACCATATAGGAAACGGAAAGCCAGAATGAGAAAGGTCCCTCAGGGTAGAGACAGCAGGAAAGGTAATTTAGTATCTTGATAAGTCAGCATAAATTTGGATATTATCTATTTTAAAAAAAGAGCCAATACAGGACCAAATGGAATGAGAGAGTCCAAGAGTAAGAAACAACTAGTGAATAAGGTTGTAAGTAACCTTAATTCCTCTTGTTTTTATTTTCCCCAGAATTGGGCAGGACCCAGGCCTTACGTAGAATGTATCTGAAGGCTTTCTAAAAAACACTATGGGGTTTGAAAAAGACCAAACGTGGGGAAATAATTTAGGAAATGAATCTTGCACCATAGTGTGACATTCTGAAAGCTCAAGTAGAATCAGAAAAAAACTTAAAACATTTCATTTCAAGAGCAGTGAACAGCCGAGAGATCACTTGCTAAATGGTAAAGGGATGATTTAATTTTTCAGTTCCCCACACAGTAGGGAGTTAAGAAAACAGAACAATGAATTATCTGCAGGGACAGCATGCACTTTAAAACGCAATGAAAAATGATTACATATATTCACTGAGCACCGATTTAGAACATGATGTAATAGACCACTGTGAAAGCCTGCTCTATATTTTATGATCTAATACTATGTTTGGAATTATAGATATTCAGTTCAGCTTCGTTGCTAGCAATCTTCTTACGAGACTGGTTTACCTCAAACGCTCCTGGAGACAGGCTGTTGGTGCAGCACCTAGCCCTGGGTCGGGGGGTGGCACTACCATGGAGACTTTCCTATGGATGTAACAAGATTTTGACTCCCTGAACACTTATGGTATGCAGTCCTTTTCCTGTCTCTTCATTTTTTAAGGACTTTTAAACTTTTGTTAAAATTTAAACCTGTATCATTATTTTTAAAGTCAAGCAGTATTGAGATTTACATGGGAAAAAAGGCTATCCATGCTCCTTTCTCTTTTAGGTTTGATGCCCAATCCCATACCCCAGAGACAAATACATTCAAGCCTTTTAGGTATTACCGCAACCATTTATCTGCAATCTTATGTCTCTATTTGTTGCTTGTGAATTTTAGATATGTTTACAGAACTACCTACCCATTAATGTAAAGATTTAACTAATACTCCTCCTCACTTTCGCCTCCCCTTACTATCTCATGCTGTGATTATGTGATATAATCTTCATCTGCTCTTTAGTGCACTTGATTACATACCCTTAATCACAGATATTTGTACGTTTACTTAAATTAAAAATTCTTTTTAAATTTGTTTTCATATATCGCAATTGCTAATCTCTTCCCAAATGTTCCAAGATTTGCCAAAATCCTAGCAAGATATTTTTCCAAATGTACAAAAACAAAAGGAAGCCATCGACTTAATGTCTTCTCTATGGAGTTTCCCCTTCCACAATCACAAGCATGATTCTCAGCTCCAATCAAAACTGGCTGCTCCTGAAGACCACTCTCCTTTGTCCAAAGCCCAGTTTTTTGTATTTAATGTTTTACTCATTCTGGCGCTATTCTTCTTTTGGCTGAATCACTTCTAGCAGTTTTTTAAGGCAGGTTGTATGAGAGGTAATATTTTAAGTGAGTGAAACCTTGCATGTCTAAAAGTGTCTTTATTCTGCTCCTATACTTGATAGATAAATGGTTGAATGTAGAATTTCATAGGGAAAATCACATTCACCTCAGAATGTCAGGCTGTATTGCCATTGTTTCCTATTATCTAATGTTGATATGAGGGTTGACTGCTATTCCGTGTCATTGTTTTTACTTTATTTTTATTATTGATGCAATATGTCCCCATTCCCCTCCCCTCTTTCCTCACCTCTATCTACTCCCCACCCCGTTTTCCCTCTGGCTATCACCACACTCTTGTCTGTGTCTGTGATATACATATAATTTGCCTTTGCCTAATCCCTTCACCTTCTTTCATCCAGCTCCAAAACTCCTTCCCCTTTAACTACTGTCAGTCTGTTCCATGTATCCATGCCTCTGTCTGTTTTGTTCATCAGTTTATTTTATCATTTGATTCCACATATAGGTGAGATCACATGGTACTTGCTTTTCTCTGACTGGCTTATTTCACTTAGCATAATGATCTCCAGGTCCATCCATGCTGTCAAAAAAGATAAGATTTCCTTTTTATGGTCATGTACTATTCCATTGTTAACACGTGTAAGATTTACACATAATCTGTTATTCAGATATTTTACAATGGTTAGCAAAGCATGTGCTTTCTTTTTTAACTAGACTGGGTATTTGATAGTTTCTTTTAAGTTAGAACTTTGTATTATTCGCAATTTATGTACTATTTCTTAAATAATACTGTTCTTATGTTTTTTCCTGTTTTCTTTTTGTTTAAATTTCAAGTAGTTATGTTAAACTTTTTGGATCAATCATTTAAGATTTTTATATATTTTTTACTTAAAGGCTTTATTTTCCAGAAGGTTTATTGACTTCTCCCAAATTTTAAACATACTTTTCCTTTCTAATTTCCAAGAGCCATTCATTGTTTTCTGATGTCCCTCTTACCATAACAGCCACTTATTTTAGAGACCAGCATGCAGCACTATATTCATTCTGTTTTCATTCTTACATCTTAAAACCTACTCTCCACTGGACCTGTTGACCCAAGTCAAGGTTCTCTGTATTGATTTCTCTAGAAAATCAATTTCCAGTCTGCAGAAATGGTGAGAAAGAAAAGCCATCTGTCCACATGGAGTAGAGGAGGAAGTTCCTTGAATTGCTCAGGACGGCCATGTATTTAATCTGCCACATGTACAGAGAAGTCTTCTTGCTTAGTCCTCAGGCTTACACCCATGACATTTTCTGACTGTGTGAATATGAATTTTATAACGATCCTTCCCAGTCAATATGCATCCTCAAATCTCCATTTACTTAAGCTATTTTTGCACTTTAATAAATAAGCTGCTTTTAATGAATTATAACTGCTTTCTACTAAAGCATTTGAAGTGAGTTGAGGCAATTTGCAGGTACAACCTAATAATGGGAATGAGTTTCTTATCTCTATTAAAGTGTAGTGTCCTGATGAATAGGCCTTTGGCCCCAGTATATTTGAAGTAAGTTTTTCAGAGGATTTTGCCCAGTAGCATGAATATCGAAAGGATGCTATGAGGTCTGAGGAAGCCTAAGGCAAGACAAAGGAATCTGGCTAACCAGTTCCCACCAAACATTATATGTAGCTTGATGGAATCTAATATCTGTTGTCATACATTTTCTCAGTAATCTTTAATTTTTTTAAATAGTAAATTATCTCTAAATATTTAGGAATACTCTTGCTGAGTTTTAAGACTGTAATACATATGATATACATGCAAAAAAAGTCACAAGAATTCTATAAACCTTTTTCATACAATTCTCAAGGTTTAATTTGTATAGACTCAAAATCATGACTTGAATGGTCATATTTAAAATATTAAAATAATTTAAGAATTTCAGTAAATATATTTCTTGAAATAATTACTGAATTAGTAACAGAACCCAAAAATTAATTTGAAAATTCAAAAGTTTGTTAAGACCAAAAAGGAAATGCTACCAACTTTCCTTGTGTGTATAGGGAGAGGAATTCAGTCTTCTTTCCTGTCATTAAGAGCCCTAAATACAATCAATGGGCCATATGCTTTCTACTCTGGGCCTAGAGCTGTACGAAATGTCAATAGACACTGTGTTGGAAAATCAAGGGCAATGAGTTTATCAATGTGTTTACCCTTCCTGAGAATACACTCTCATCAAAAGTATACTCTAAACCAACATGCTTTGTCAATTCCTCAATATCTTTGAGTTATCTCTATGCCTAATATCTTCATGATTTTCCTTTTCCAAGTGGATTTGCAGACCCAGGCACTAAATTTATTGGTTAGTAACAAAGGAAATATCTGATCTGTCTGCAGCAAGGACTTCATCTCTATTTTCATGTTCAGAAGGGTAATAGAGCTGGCACTTAAAAGTTAGTTAATATTTGACATCAAAACAAGCTTTTCAAAGAGGGATAACTTATTAATCTGATCATGATGCCTTTGTACTGGAACTCACAGAATGGTCTCAGGGTTCACCATCTACAGTTGAGTGTAAAGAAACAAGAAATTCAAACTGACCCACACCTCATGTGTTTGAGTTTTATCATTAAATGGATATACATCTATGAAGGTAGTTCTAGCAATAGCAGTACTAACTTCCTTCTGGTCTTCTCTCTGGAAGGCTGAGTTATTGGTATATATGCTTTTTGAAGGCCCCTGGGTTACAGAATAGTCTTTAAATATTTTCTCCCATTAAAGGTCCAATGCTTTGAGTACTAACTGGATTTTTCTCCCTTATATCTTCCCCTGGGGGAAAACTAGAAGATGAAAGCATGGGAGATCTCAAATTTTTAAATGTTTGTTTCAGTAAAAGTTTTTCTGTAGCTCACTTGGACCAAGAGTAAACACAAACAACCCATCCCTTTTAAAATTTAGAGATCCTTGAGAAGTTAATTTGACATTACAAGTTATGTGGCAACTAAAGTAACTAAGGTCAACTCCAGTGTGGACATTGTACTTTGAGCATTCTAAGCCAAGGAAGTACACTAAACTTAACCTAGAATGAGCCTAGAGTCTCCTGAAAGAGTCTGTGAACATTACGGGTCAAAAGCCATCCCCTCCAATAGGAACAATTGCCTCCTCCAGCTCTTTACCATTTCCATCCCAAAGAGTATGTACCATATTTCAAGTCAGGCTCTCCAGTTACAATGTAGCATTCATATATCACAGTTATATGTGAGTAAGAGGCTCTTAACAATGAACTCACTTGCCTACGGTAAATCTAGTTAAGAAGTGAGCTGGAATTAGACCTCAGTGTCTCAATCCTCAATGTTATGTGATCCCTTCAGTTCTCTGATAAATATCACTTTTAATTTTAATCCAATTGCTGAAATGACCGCATTTACAGTAATGTAAATCAGTTGATTTTCTCTTTCACTTTGTAATAAATAATCTACGTGATTCCAATTTTATAAATTGTGGGGGACTGGTGGTATTGGTTCAGAAAATTGTGATTCTCCCGCACAATGCCCTGAAAACAGAGGCAGGGAGAACAGGTTCAAAATAGTAACAGGAAGTCACATGCTTCTGATAAATAATAGGGAAGTAATAAAAAGATAACAACCACTTGGTGCCAGCCTGACCTTCATATAGTATGTTCAAAGATAAGTTATCCGCATCCAGTTTGGCAGAACGGCTGCATCCCATTTGGCAGGATTCCTTGCATGTATGCTACTAAATAAAACTGGACACAAGGGAAGGGTCAAGGAGCATTCTCTCTCCTCGAAGAGGTGCTCACCCTTTGCTCCCCAGAACAGGCAGACAGTTTCTGAGTCATTTTCATCTGTACTATGGGTCCTAGTGGTAAAGGAACCCCTCAACAAATCATTGGTGTTAATAAACTTTCTTCAGTTTTGTTTGGTTTAATATCAGTGCTAGATTTAGTTTATAATTTAAGTTACATGAAAGTTGAAAAGAATCAATTAAAGTGCTTTACATGTATAAATAATAAGAATTTAAGAATCTAAATAACCAATCATTTATCATTACTTGAAGACAAAATAGATTTATTTTACAGCTTATGCAACATTTTCTTAATTTTTGCCTCATTAAATGTTCTGTATAAAATCTGACATTTTTCTATAAAGATAAACGATACATAATAAACATCATATTTCAACTCATGCCTTAAAACTCTCTGGACACTCTTTTAAAATTACGCAACTCAATACCAGGAAAACAAACAATCCAATTAAAACTGGCAAAAGACCTGAACAGACATTTCTCCAAAGAGAACATACAGATGGTCAATAGACATATGAAAAAATGCTCAACATCAGTAATCATTGGAGACATGCAAAATGAAACCACAATGAAGTATCACCTCACACTCATCAGAATGGCTATCATCGATAATCCAAAAAACAAGTGCTGGAAAGTATGCAAAGAAAAAGGAACCCTAGTGCACTGTTGGTGGGAATGCAGCCTGGAGAAGCTACTGTGGAAACAATATGAAGTTTTCTCAAAAAATTTAAAATGGAACTATTGTTTGACCCAGCAACCCCACTTATGGGAATATATCTTAAGAATCCTGAAACATCAATTTGAAAGAATATATGCACCCTATGATAATTGCAGCATTATTTATAATAGCCAAGACCTGAAAACAGCCCAAGTGCCATCAGTAGATGAGTGGATAAAAAAGCTGTGGTAAGTTTACACAGTGGAATACTACACAGCTGTAACAAAGAAGAAACTTTTACCTTTTGTGACAGTGTGGATTGACCTAGATATTATTATGCCAATGAGCCAGTCGGAAAAAGACAAATACCATGTGATCTCACCTATATCTGAAATCTAATGAACAAAATAAACTGACAAACAAAAAAGAAACAGAGGCATGGTCACATGTAACACACTGAGAATTTTCAGAGGAGAGGAGAAAGGGGGGAAATAAATGAAAGAAGGTGAAGGAGTTAGCCAAAAAACATATATGCATAACTCATAGACACAGACAACAGTGTGGTGATGGCCAGAGGGAAGGGGGAAGTCGGAAATAAGTGGAGGTGGGCAAAGGGTGGGGGGGCTGGGGTGGGGACATTGTAATAGTGTAAACAACAATTCAAAAATTGGAAAAAAATTATGTTCTTTAAACTGAGTATAGATGTGTAAAAGGTAAGAAAACTCTAAAGTTACTGCTTCATTATCCCTTGGTGAATCGGAGCTTTAGGGTCTTCTTTCATAAAAATAGTACATGTTGAAAGCATCTTATTCTGTTAATATTCTTTTTTCAGGAAGTTTTCTAGGTAAGGTTAATTCAAAACTACATTTTTCTATTTATAAGGGTGGAAATCATTTTAATTTAAGTAGTCTTTGCTGCTATTAGAAGACATATGAAATAAAGTGGGCAATTTGTCATTATATCAGGAACTTTTAACATTTTTCATATTTTGACTCACCAGTTATATTTTGCTAATTTAATTTAAACAAGTAAAATGCACACGAAAAATTACTCAAAATATTATTCATTGTATTTTAACAGCAAAAATAACAAAAACATTAGGAAAAAGTTTAAATAAATTACAATAAATTCACATTGAAAATTAATATGACATTAAAATGCTTTTGAGAATCATTTAATGATGAGAAAATATATGTTCATAATGATAGGTTAGGTAAAAAATAGGATACAAACCATTTATAGCTTGATTGTAATTTTATCTGTGCATCGATTTCGCTATCTTTGCAGTTCAACCAAAATACATGAAAATAATGGTAGTGAGTGCAGGACATAAAGTGATACATTTCAAACTTTCTTTGTTTTATAACTTTTTAAATTTTTATATGAAAATATCTTATTTTTATACTTACAAAAGACAATACATCTAAATGTTTAAGTGCACTTTAAATGATCATTATCTATTTTTTTGTCATATAGCTAGATATCTGTATTAGGAAAGACAACATAATGACTGAAATTTTACGTGTGGCTTGTTTACTGATTGTTTTATTGTCATGTCATGTATTAGACGACAAGGAGAGACAATAATATGTGATGTGATTGGCTGCATGTCTTTTGCATTGGATAAAGTGGACAGTGGAAATTCACCTTGCTTTCATATCATCTTCCCCTCAATCTCAGCTTCTTTTACTGTCAGATCTGGAATTAAACATGTCAGACACTTTCTTGTCAATATGCTTGTGAATTTTATTTTGCTAACCAGAAATTTAGGTATACATTCTAGATATAATAACATAGTGCTATTTTTGTCCATTAAATACTAATATGCTGATGTGTGATGTAGGCTGCTGCTAGGCAGTCTGAGTGAGATGTGGGAATTACCCATAGCTTGAGAGATTATAATGATAATAAGATAAAGCTTGGTGCAAACAAAAAGTACCTATATATTACTGTTATTAAACTTCCTTTAAAAACTAAATGAATGTTTCATAATTACTAAATCCAGCACTTATTTTCAACAAATTATATTTTGGCAAAGTGTCTGTTCCTTAGCTTGAAGTGGGATAAGGAGGGAAATATTAGTTATCTCACCGATGTAAACTTAGACAAAGTTTTCATCCATTCTCCATTTATCCATCTGCACTTTTAACCTTTCTTTTTTCTTTCTTTTATTCTTTCTAACAATTATTTTTGGCACCTATTATGTCCAAGACTTTGTGAAAATCTACAGAGAAGACACCATCCTCTTCCTATGGATTTCACAGGTTATTGACAAAAAAAACAAACACACACACACAATCCGTAGTGACATGTGGTAAGGTACTTACAAAGAGCTATGCAAGTCCAGAAGATAAAACATTTAATTGTTTGATAATATCTGAACTGGGATTTCGAGGATGACAAGAACTTTGCGAAGCAGAAAAGGGGAAGAGGGAGAGACTGCATTTCTGCAGAGAGCATGTCAAGTGTAGGGCTGAACAGCAGGAAGACAAGTGGTCTGCTCAGAAAATTGGGACATCATGATGAGGCTATGGTACAAGGGCACTGGCAGGGATAGAGTGAATTGGGTTTAGAAATGGGAGAGTTATGAAGAATCACATACAACTTGCTAAATAAGTGATATCTTTACATAGATAATTCCGTAATTGTTGAAGCGTCCATCATATTTTACCTACATAGTTGGAATGGCTAAATCTAACCCTCTATTAACAGCTTTCTCCCTTCCACTTCCTTTTTAAGCAATTTGTAAAACATACCTTCATTAGTCTGCTGTGTTTAACTTATAAGCACAGATTTGGAAGTGAACTGAACCAAAATAAGAAAAAGAAATGGCAAAAAAAAAAAAAAAAAAAAAAATCAGTTGCAATGAGTTACCCAAAGTGTTTGAGTACAATTACAAAAAGCACTTCATGATGAAACTATTGCTTTTATTAATTTAAAGACTCAGTTATATAAAGCAATGACGATTTTAGTAAATAACCCATGAAATGCTATTTATATCATCTTAGAGATGTGAAGAATGATAAGAGTCCTATTGTTTTACATTTTTACAGATGAAAACAATGGAGGCTTTATGCTGACTTGTCCAGGAATATACAGCTAAGGGTAGAATGGCTCATACTGGATTTGAATCTCTGGGTTCCCAAGACAAGTTCTTCCAATTGCACCTTGGTGTACCATTGGAAGGCAAGCATATTTATGATAAATAACAGGTCAATATAGTTTTGTTTTCTATAGAATTATTACCAAGAAATACCTAAGGTTTCCATTATGGATTGTGATAGGCAAGCCTCCCTAGACCTAGCACCACATGTGGTGCGAAAGGTACCCATAAATTGCACCATAAGGAAGCACCTGTTTCTGCAGTATGTTGCAAAGAACTAGGCTCAAATACAATCACCAGTTCTTTCCTAATTCCAGTCTGCTGGCTGCTCCAGGTTATGGCTTCAGCCAAGCTATAAATACTCTAAAAGGCAGAGCTTGTGGTGTCTTCTGAAATGGTCTTTCTATCTGATGATCAAGATGAGAATGATCATCCTGTTAATTATCAAAAACAATCTCCATGTTGCTGAGAAACCCTAAGGAACATTATGTAGTATTTAAACTTAAACTTTTTCTCAATTCCAAAGGCTTCCCACCATCCCATCGAGGCCCACTTTTTCCTTCCTTTCTTTCATTTGCCTACTTGTGTGTGTTAAGCTTTTCAAATGTATCATCTCTGTGCTCCTTCCCCACTACCCATTCCATCTTCCCTGCATTTTCTCATTCTTCCCAGGTTTGGCGGAGCTCTCTGTGACACTATTACAATTTTCGCCTCACTAGCACTTCAACAAAGGCAATCCAATTGAAAAAGAGAACCTGTTGACTGAGATATTTGAAGAAGACAAGTAGATGATTCACCGGGTGATCTGAATACTTGGGTAGTCAAGCATGTTATGAAGCAGTAATAGAAACCCAAATGATAGCACAGACACAGCTAACAAATTCTCCCTGCCTGAGACCCCAGGTAAGGCACACTGCCCGTTGTACAAGTAAATTATGAATGTGCCAACTGCAAAAACTAAATTGGACTGTCTTAAAAGTAAAAAAAAAAAAGTTAAAAGTATTTCTGGAGCAATATTTTTTTAATGTCATCTAATTAGGGCATGAGAGTATTTGTCTTATTTGTACCTGTGTCTTCAATATTATATTCATTCTCCAGACTTTAAGCATTAAGAATAGAAAAGAAAATCATTAGGAAGGAAAGACCAAGAAATTCTATAACTCATCTTTGAGAAATTTAATGTACCTTTAAATAATTTTTATTTCTCCTTAAGCTAATTGACCACTTCATGGATCTGGGTTTGAATTTTAATTGTGAACAAAATAAGAGTAGTTTATAGATTGTGTTAGTAGTACAACCCTTTTTATACTTTTATTTTTGTGGTTAGTATTGTCAAAATTTAAAACAAAGACAAAAGTGGAACATTTTATTTCATCCTGACCCTTATAATCTATTTCTCACCCTTACAGCACTAAGGTTCCTACTTTCCCGTTAATCTTTTCTGGGGTATTCAAAAATAAAAAGAATAATTTTTAAAAAGAAAGAAAATAATTATTTTAAAGAAAAATAATAAATTATAATCATCTAGGTAATCAAATTGAATAGAAGTCAATGTTGTTTGCTGGGGTCACGGAGAAAAGAGGCCAGAATTCAAGTATTTTATGCTGTCATGTATTTTACATTATTTGACCTGATGATTTAACAATGACTTAAAAGAGAAAGTTCTACATCACATTCCAGATCTAAACATGTGACACAATTTTCATCAAGGAGTTAGGGATGGATCATCAGTTGCTGGACAACCAAAGCTATGGTAATTCTTAATAGAAGGAAAGCTATATACCTTTATGAAATGCTTCTTAGAACCAAACCTCTTAAAATTTGTATATCAAGTTTCATATTTATGGAAACACTTGAACCTTCGTATTCATGGATTAATATAGACTGGTGTGCTTGTAACGCAACTTACATTCCTTTTTTTTTCAACAGGTGAGAGAAACGAGGAATAAGAGTCCAAGGCCAGCACAAGTTCCAGCCCCTGGTCCTCCGAAGTCAAAGACAGCCCTGACTCCACAAAGGACAAAAATCTTGGCTCATAAAAGTGGAGGCTTTAGTTTTCTTAATTTATCTAACTTATCTGTGATAATTTTCCCTTTGGGCACAATTTCATATTTATGGCAGGAAATTATAAAATACACAACGCAGGATCGAAGGATTGGACTAACTGCGACTGAAACGTCTTTGGAAGGAGGAAGGGGGTGAGGGAGCATCCCTTTGAGTTCCGCCTTTCGTTTTTTGGGGCGGTAGTGGGGAAGGAGGACGTAGAAAACACTGCCCCGAAAGCCAACGGAGCACACCACTCCATGCAAACTGCCAGGAGAAGGGCGGGGAAAAAGGCAAGACAGGAGTAAGGAGAGGGAAGGAGCCAGGAAGCTGTACACGAGGGAAACCGCCCTTTTTCAGCAGTGTGGCGGGGTCGCACGCACGCACGCACGCCCGCCTCCGCGGCAGGGCGCGGTTTGCGACAGTGGGGGAAGCGGTGGAAGTGGCGGCGACAGTAGCAACTTTGCGGCAAGCTCCGGAAGGCAGTGTGGCGGAGGCCCTGCCCTAGGCGGCAGGAACCTGGTGGGAGACGGAAGAATATGTCCGAGCGGGAAGTGTCCACAGCCCCGGCGGGAGCAGACATGCCTGCGGCCAGGAAGCAGAAGCTGAGCAACGAGAATAGCAACCTGGGCCTCTGGAGATGAGAACGGTGATGCTATCAGTATAGAAAGTGGTACGAACACTGAACGCCCTGATACACCTACATATACACCAAATGCGCCTGGAAGAAAAAGTTGGGGGAAGGGAAAATGGAAGTCAAAGAAATGCAAATATTCTTTTAAATGTGTAAATAGTCTCAAGGAAGATCATAATCAACCATTGTTTGGAGTGCAGTTTAACTGGCACAGTAAAGAAGGGGATCCACTAGTGTTTGCAACTGTAGGAAGCAACAGTTACTTTATATGAATGTCACACACAAGGAGAAATCGGGCTATTGCAATCCTATGTGGATGCTGATGCTGATGAAAACTTCGACGCTTGTGCGTGGACATATGATAGCAATACAAGCTATCTTCTGCTGGCTGTGGCTGGATCTAGAGGCATAATTAGGATAATTAATCCCATAACAATTCAGTGCATAAAGCACTATGTTGGCCATGGAAATGCTATCAATGAGCTGAAATTCCACCCAAGAGATCCAAATCTCCTGTCAGTCAGTAAAGATCATCCTTTACAATTATGGAATATCCAAACGGACATACTGGTGGCAGTATATGGAGGTGTCGAAGGGCACAGAGATGAAGTTCTAAGTGCTGATTATGATCTTTTCGGTGACAAAATAATGTCCTGTGGTATGGATCACTCTTAAACTTTGGAGGATAAATTCAAAGAGAATGATTTATGCAATTAATGAATCTTATGATTATAACCCAAATAAAACTAACAGGCCATTTATTTCTCAGAAAATTCACTTTCCTGACTTTTCTACTGGAGACATACATAGGAATTATGTTGACTGTGTGCGATGGTTTGGTGATTTGATACTTTCCAAGTCTTGTGAAAACACCATTGTATTCTGGAAAGCTGGCAAAATGGAAGATATAGATAAAATTAAGCCCAGTGAGTCTAATGTGACTATACTTGGACGATGTTATTACAGCCAGTGTGACATTTGGTACATGAGGTTTTCTATGGATTTCTGGCAAAAGATGCTTGCATTGGGCAATCAGGTTGGCAAACTTTATGTTTGGGATTTAGAAGTAGAAGATCCTCATAAAGCCAAGTGTACAACACTGACTCATCAGAAATGTGCTGCTGCAATTCGACAAACCAGTTTTAGCAGGGATAGCAGCATTCTTGTAGCTGTTTGTGATGATGCCAGTATTTGGCGATGGGACCGACTTCGATAAAATGCTTCTCCTAATCAAATTAGAGTGTGTTTTCTTTGTACAGTAGAATGAATGTATCTTGCTAGTAAGGGCACATACAGCATTTAGAAGTCTTTCTGCATTCGGTTGGGCTGAGCTGAATGTAGTGATGTTTACATTGTTTATACTCTTTGTACTGTCTCCTGCTCAAACTCTACTGCTTTTAATAAAAATTTATTTTTATTAAAAAAAAAATACACAGAGTAGGACCAAAGTACCAAAGCCTGAAGGACCCATGGTTTTACTGTTTGACCATCAGTGGTAATTTATTGACCTGCTATCCACACATTCACAGAGATTCTTCCGAAGCCCTGATGTCAATGCTCTAACTAACACTGCATTCTAAGCCAAATGCACAAGTTCAAAAGAATGGGAAAGGGACAAGCTATCAACAAGCTTTCTACCTCCCCAAAAAGGAGTTTCAAAGCAATGGACAAAGTCCCTCCATCCTGAATCACAGGATCCAAGACGTAAGTAAACCACATATGCTGCTCTTGATGTACTGGAAATAATTTAGTCTGTCACTCAAAAGTTTATTGAATCTGTTAAGCATGTAAATGAGAATCTGAATGATGAGGTTCAGCATAAAATAGGATGTTCCTCATAATGAAAAGATTAAAGAGGTTATTAAATCTCTTTAAAAATAAGAGAGCTATATCGTTCTTTCATTGTTCTAAGCTCATTCTTGAAGCTAGTCTAGCTAACCTCTCCAGGGTTTTCCCAATCTCTTATTTATGGTTATTGTACTATTTTATAGGCTCCTTCATTTTGTTTTTTATGATCAGTGATTTTCCAAATAAAGTTTCAGTTTCTTCTTTTGAAATGGAAACAGATGTTAACTGAAGGTGTATAATATAAAATGAAGCATATGTGAACTGATTTTCTTATATACCTCCTCACATTTACTGGAACACGTGAGCTAAAAAACAGATTTTTGACTTTAAAGATTCTCAGAACATACTTTAATAATAGCACAAACACATTCAATGCTGTGATCTAGCAAATCATATCGCACTGGACTTCCATAAAGCACCCAAGTTATTTTCAAAAACAGCATTTTATTCAATAGGATACGATGTGGCTTTTTAACTTCTATGGAATGATTATCTCTAAGTCACACCTACTGTTGTCCAAGGAAGGGCCACCAGCATGGTTAAGAGTGGCTGTGTCCCTTCACAGAGAGGACAGTCACATCAGAGGGACAGTGCAAGTGCTGGCTCTTCTCAGTGTCAGCCCTGCCTTTTGTCCACACTGCCCACATCCTCCCTCTCTCTAAAGATTTTCCCCCTTGAGAGATTAAAATGTAAAGATCTTCACCGAAGGTAGTTGGGGTTCCTGACCTAAACAAGAGCAAAAATTAGTTTAAGCCCATATTTTCTTCCAGAACTGTGCTGTGTAATATGGTAGCCACTAGTGGCTACTGATATATAAGTTAATTAAAATTAAATTTTTATTTTTTTCAGTGACAATTGCTACCTTTGAAGTGCTCACATACTGGACAGCACTTATATAGAACATTATCAACAACAGAAAGTTCTGCAGTGGAAAGTGCTACTCTAGAAGGTAACATACTTTGTAGTAGAATGGTATTTGTCATATTGGAAACTAATCTGCATCACATTGTAATCATTGCATACTATTGACATGGTTTCAGAAAGTCTCCTTCATCCACTTCTTGGAAACCAGAAGTCCTTACTTCTCATTGTCAGCCCCAACCTGTCCTTCCTGTCTGTTTTTTTCTGCAAAGTTTATAGCAGCTGTTTAGGGGGGCTTCCAGGGAGTCTTGGCTTTTCCTTGGGAATTTCAGTCTTGTGTATGGAGCAGATAAGGAATGCATATTCCAGACCTCCTAGAACACTATAGTGGAGTCACATTGCAGAACATAGAAGGTATAATATAAAGTGTACCTTTAGAACACAGTTCATGCTCTGTGGTGACTCAGGTTACAATGTCATGTCGTTGTTCATTTTCAAAGCATAAATTTTACTTCACAGCTAACCCAACCAGTAAAAATAAACCCGAGATAAAATTTATGTAAGGGAGCCTGGAACAATTTTTCCAAATATCGTCGTCGGCAGCCGTCCGTCTCGAGAGACGATGGTGTAGCTTCTTAAGAGTCTATCTGCACCGCCGAGAATGGTTGTGCAGTCCGACTCGGGAGTGACACGGTATCTGTCTCCTCCCGTGTTGAATCGACATCTTACGATGACGCTGGAGTGTCCTCTCCAGTGAAGCTGAAGCTACAGAGCCTCGAGAGACGATGGTGTAGCTTCTTAAGAGTCTATCTGCACCACCGAGAATGGCTGTGCAGTCCGACTCGGGAGTGACACGGTATCTGTCTCCTCCCGTGTTGAATCGACATCTTGCGATGACGCTGGAGTGTCCTCTCCAGTGGAGCTGAAGCTACAGAGCCTGGGCAGGGTGATATGGAGGGTCTGCTGTTGCCCATGCAGCAGACCCCCCCTCTCTTCACAGCTGAAGGATCCAAGGGAAAGACGGAGTCAATACAGCTTGGCTTCAGGTGCGCCGCAGGAGTTGCCGGTGTTGACTACAACGTCAAACCGCCTTAGGGACTCCGGCTCCGGATTTTCTGTCGGGGTTTACTCCCTTAGCCTTTCCCCTGAAGAGGTATGCCGCAAGGCAGCGGAGGTTTTTTGGAATCAGAGTTTTCCTTCTCCAAATATAAATGAATGATAATGTCTTTGTTTCACAAATACATCTGCTTTCAATAATAAAATGCTTCAAATCTCTTCATGAGACTATTGGACTGAACTGACCAACCAGTAAGTATTCACTTTACATTTATTGTACACAAATTTATGTGGTGCAAAGAAATAAATAAATGGCCCCATTCTTATGAACTTAAGGGAAATACACCTTCATGAGAATACATATAATTAAAGGAGTTTATTTCAAGATCCAGACTTTTCAAATGCTTCAGTTTCTTAAATAGCACACAAAACATCTCAAGTATATATGCATAGCAACTAACTGAACAGTTGCTAAAATAGTTTGATCATTTTGATGAGCTATGGATGTCATCCCACATTTTAAATAATCAGTCAGACCAAACAGCTAATAAAGATTGTATACATGCCACAAATTATGCTAAATAGTGCTGTGAGATGGGGGATTATAAGATGGATCTAAAGCATGCTAGTAGTTACACCTGTTAGAAAAATTAAATTTTTAAGAAGACTGTTAAGTGGTAGGTGTGGTGCCAGTAATGGTAAATATACAAAAACTTAAATATATTCTGTTCAGAAAAAGGGGAAATAAATGTATCCTGAAGTATTAAAAATGACTTCATGGACAAAGTAGGATGTCAGGGGAGCTACAAAGGAGAAAAGGAAAAGGGATGGATGGTGGAAGGGAGCATGAATGGACTAAAATGCAAAAAAAGGGGGGGGCCTATGGGGTGGTCATAAGAATCAAGTGGATGTGTTCTGTGAAGACAGGGGAGGGGCCAATCTAACTAAAATTAAGCAAGTATGTTGGGAAGAATGTGAAATAATGTTAATAGCAAGGACAGATTAGCCATGAAGGGTCATAACTGTTTGGATGATGTAAATGTATATAATTTATTTGATGCAGGGCAGACCTCAGAAACAGGAAACTTGGGAACCATACTTCACATACAAAACCCTTTTATCACATTGTTCTGTTTTTGACTTGTAAGTTTTTCCCTCCAAAAAAGTTGGATTAGATATCAAAATCCAAATCCACAGAGATTTCATAGAAAAATCTGGTTTTCCAAATCCATTTGAAAAATCAAAATATCTACAAACACTAGGTCAAAATCCATCGAAGTGATGATTGTCTAAATCTGAACAGCTGCAAATATCTCTCTTTAAATGGGGATTTTCTGGGTTTTTACTTCAGTTTCTGGTTGAATTTGTGCTGTTGCCGTTGGTTTTCTTATTGCAGGATTAAAAGGCAGGTGACTTGTTTTTTCTTTTACCTTGGTCTTTATCAAATCAAGAAAATGAAACTAAGACCAATAGGTGCCTGGTTTGCAAGAAAAATGGAACAAAGAATAATTATTTCTGAGCGTAAAGAATATTACTAGATACATAATATGCAAAAGCCATTACTTGGCCTTTTTTACTCATTTGCATTACCTGGCCCCCCAGGTATATGGGTGTGTAACTTCTTTTTAAGAGTACTGACCAGAATAAATGCAAAATGAATGTTATTTCATAAAGACTAATTCAATCAGTAATATACTGAGATATATTAGAAGTGACAGAAGACACAGCTAAAGAAACTGGCCAAGACACTGTTGCAGTAGTTCAGTCCTGGAGAATGAGCATCTGAACTAGGAAAAAATTAATGAAAAGGTAAAGAAAAAAGGTCAATCTGGTATGAATGACATTAGCTATTAAAGATAAAAGTCAGATCAAAAATCACTCCAGCAAAAATACTATAGACATTTTCTTTTTCCACTAAGGCTCAAGCTCCTACACCAGAATGCTCTTTTCTGCCTTTATTAGAAATTCCCACAATGCTGAATGGACTGACTTGCCCAGAGGATGCCAAACTTATTTGTAGAACTGAATGGTAAGGAAAAGAACATGGATCATGCACATAAATGACTTTGACACAAGTCCTGCCCTGCCACACTTTCATGGTATGACTCTGTACTCATAGTATGACTAGGGTATCTTTGAACCCTAGGGAACGTGGTTTATATCTGAAAATGCCATAGATGACCTCTATGGTCTTTTAACTGAAAAATTCCAATCTCTTTTGTGCTATTTTCCTCTTTGGTTAATGATTCCTATTGTTTCAGAAGTAAACAAAATATGGTTTTACAGTATTTAGCTCTTTTAAAAAAATTAAAAAATTATTAAATGTTAAATAATTGTTTTACATTGTTCAATCATCATTAAGAGGTAAAACAACTTTGCAGACTATTGGGCAGTGCCTATTAAAGCCAAACATAAAGCTTTATGGCTCAACAATTCCACTCCCCATCATATGCCCAAGGGAAGTGTGCACATAGGTTCACCAAAAGGCAGTAGCTCTTTCTGTAATGGCCCAAATTGGAAATAAAGTCCCAAACATCCAGCAATAATTGAAATGATATGGTAAATACTATACAGCAATGAGAATAAAAGAACCATAAAAATACACAAGAATAAATGGTGCAGGGATTAAGAAGCATAATCGCTGGTACAGAATAGACAAATGGAAGTTAAGAATAATATAGGAAAGTGTGAAGCTATAGAACTTATATGTACAACCAATACAACCAACCTATGGACATGAACTAAGTGGGGGGGTCGGGGGGAATTGATGGAGGGAAGGGGCATACTGGGCAGAGGGGAGCAAAGGGAACAGAAATTGGGACAAATGTAATGGCATAGTCAATAAAATATACTATAAAAAAATGGTTTGCAAAGTTTTGTGCTGGAGATTTTTCACTAGACAACGCTCCAGAGTTGGGTAGACCAGTTGAAGTTGATGGCAATCAAATCGAGATGTTAATTGAGAACAATCGCCATAGCCTACATACTCAAAATATTCGAGTCAATCAACTTATTGGTAAAAATGAAAAACGTCTCTTTTATTTTATGGAAAAAAACTAAACAGACTTTTTGCAAGCCCAGGAAATCATGGCTGTCACTAAGAAGCCCAAGGGGATATTCCCTGTGGGATGTGCATTGCAGGAGTGGATTATGCAAAGACAGGTTTCTCAGGCTGCCTCTGGGAAGGGGCAGCAAATCAGCAGGACTAAAGCTTCTAATTTTAAGGGCCATGTTCATCCTGGGTTTGGGATGGAAGGTACACAGTTTTCTCAATGGGTTGCCGCCTACTCTTAAAATGGTCTCAAAAGGAACTGATAAACAAGCTTAGATTACACAGTATCATTGCAAACCAGAGGCTCTAAAGTCCTGTTGCCTACACCCTGGAGTCAAGGTCAGTCCTGACTCTGCAGAAATCCAGTCCGTCCACCCTCTGGCCTGATACCAACCATCATATTCCACCCTCTGGCCTGATACCAAAGGGAGGGCACCAAGATATATTTTGCTACCAAGATATATTTTGGGCATCATGAACTTTTTTAATCCATGGATTAAATTCTCAAGTAAAACAGAACATATAAATTAGGAATTTCCCAAGTCTTTCATTGGAAAGAAAATAAAATCCTCTAAGAATCTGCTGATTTTCATTTCATCAACAAATATGTATTAAATGATAACAATGTGCCAGATACCATATTATGCTGGGAACACTGCAATGAACAAATCAAAGTTATCTGCTCTCACAAAACACACATTCCAGAAAGGACCAGAATTTACAAATGAAACTAGTGTGAGTTTGAGAAAACCACGCATCAATCTGAATATATATATTCAAAATAAGCAAGAGTAGTATTGAAGACATTCATGCCAGTATAGAAATATCTTCCAAGTGGTTTCTCAAAGGCATTCTTACACTTGCCTGATCCACAGCCTGCCTGGCCCTACTCTTCCCTCCTTCTAGTATATCTTCCTCTCACTTCCCTAGGAGACCCCCATGTGACCACAGGAGAACCTCCAGTGATGGGGGTTAAATGAATTGTTCATTATACAGAATAAAAGAAAGTACTTTCCTGCAAGTCACAGCATTTAGACCAGAGTTCATGTGAACCATATTTCTTTTCCTACTAATGTTAATTCAGTGAATTTCAGAGCTTTCATGTCTATATACCTTATTTAAACATGGTTCTTACTTTCAAGTACACAAAAAGTGATTCTATAGCATTTCTCTGTTAATCCCTCCCCACAAAGTGGCCACAGAATACCCATTCATAAATCACTCCATTTATATCAACAGACTTAGATTTATACTCATGACAGAGAAGCACAAGTCTCAATCCCTTTCACAGCTAAGAGGTCTCAACCAGACAGAATAACTGATTTTTTTGTAATGAGCTAAGTAAAGTTCTAGTGTCCTTCTCACTCAGACAGCTTTACTAGAATTGTCATTACACATCATGTAACAATTTCAGTTTCAAATATTTGGATACAATTTTAAAACCCAAAAAGCTGGGGATATGGAGACAAATTTAGGAACATGTATTGAAATAAATATGCGTAATGCAAAGACACTTAACACTGATTCCCAAGTTGTTTTATGTAGTACAGAAGAAATATAAAAATTATCAAAGCATAGTTTAGACTAAAAAGTATTCATGTTCATTTTCTTTGATGCTTTAGTTGAGCGGGTGAGAAAAATATTTTAACTCATATGTGTTTAAAAATTACAAAAATAATTCAGATCAATCTCAGCTAATACCATAACAATTCAAATAACAATTATGACAAGACCTTTTAAAAGGTAGGGAAACAAATCTTCCACCATTCTATTGTCTAAAATTTCCATTCATCTCTATTGGCAGCAAAATCCAAGCTGAGCAGGAGTGAGTGAATCAGGCTGCAGCTACCCAGGGCAACTGTTGAAGTCTTTGGCAGAACTCCAGAGTATTTGTGTGTGTGTGTGTGTGTGTGTGTGTGTGTGAGTTGCATTTTTTTTTTCCTTAAAGAAAAAAACACAAAATATTTACCTCATGGTTACATTTAAAAAATAATTACTGAGCAAGTTTATAAATCCATGAAAATCACTAATTCATAAGGCACATTTAAAAAAGACTAATTTTAATCGAATAGTTTTTCTTTTACCCATGTGAAACCAGAGTTGGTACCAGAAATCAATGTCCAGATGTCTACCAGAATAATTTCATAGAACTACTTAAATGGATTACAGAATAATTACAGTATTTTACTGTAATGTAAATTTTTACTATTTTATTCATTATCATTTAAGAATAATTACTTGATTTGATTTATAAAGCACAGATTCTAATCAGTGAAATGCTCCAAAATTTTAGCTTATCTTTAACTTGGACAAATTCATGGTATTCAACTGTTTCTAGAATTACATTTTGCACCCTGGTTCATAACTTTGTACCCTTAAATGGAGACACTTGGCATATTAGTATGTACTCAAAAGTCATTAAGTGTGGAAATGAAACAGTACAGCCACTTTTTAAGACAGTATGGCAGTTTCTTACAAAGCTAAACATACTCCTCTTATAAAGATGCAGTAATCATGCTCCTTGGTATTTACCCAAATGAACTGAAAACTTACATCCACACAAAACCTGTAAACAACTAAAGCAGCTTTATTTATACTTGTTAAAGCTTGGAAGTAACCCAGAGGTCCATCAGTAGGTGAAAAAATTACTGTGGTGCATCCAGACACTAATATTATTCAGTGCAAAAAAGAAATGAGCTATCAAGCCACAAAAAGATATGGAAGAATCCTAAATGCATATTGCTAACTGAAAGACACCAATCTGAAACGGTTACATACTGTATGATTCCAAGTACGTGATGTTCTGGAAAAAGTAAAACTAAGGAAAGAGTCAATCAGTGGTTGCCAAGGGGGAGGAAGGGGATGAATTAAGTGGAAATGGGGTTTTCAGTGAAGCTGATGCAGGAGAAAGCATAGGAAGAACTCAGGCTGTGCTGCTGTTGCTGGCCAGAGGCTAGCTCCTAGTCCTAGTTGCCAGGCAACACCTTTTAGCACTTAGGTAGCAGCTAGGAATAAGCAGCCAGAGGGGAAATAAGGCAGGGCCCTCACCATTGCAATCTAACAAAGAACTTAATACAGGAGGCTCAAAGCAAAGGAAGACAGTCTCACCCACTTACCCGGTAGTCCTAAGCCTCCTTCAATAAGGCTGTCAGGCATTACAAAACTATGATAGTGCAGGGGCGGGACGGCTGGAGGCAGCCCTTGAAAGTCTGTGTGTATCATCTCCACTAACTGGGAAAAGGAAAACTTCTTAAGACTATATTCATCCCAAGGCCTGGAAGGGATAAGGGGAGGGGATCCACAGTGCTCAAAGAAAAAGCCCATGAAACAACTTTGGTTAACTGCCTGCCTTTCGTCACGTATGCAAAATGAACAAATACAGTCTAGGACAAGAGTTCAGGCTAACAGGCCCCCCACACATACTTATGTTTCGGTAGTTATATCTCCCTGGGGAAAGCTGGCACCACCTTTACAGGTCAAGCAATACCTGACTCCCTCACCCCCATCTCACGGACTACACAAGTCTTCAGAACAAAGGACTCGTGCGCTCTCTCTTGGCCCTTTCTTGACACACAGGGGGTCCCTAGCCACCCTCTTTCACCACCCTTGCTTTTGCTCTCCTATTAGAACTTAGCACTAATAAACTTAGCTTGCATGCTAATAGGCATGTTCATCTGTAATTCTTTACCGCATCGTCAGGAAAAACCAGGGTTTCTCTGGTAATAAAACTATTCTGGATCATACTGTAATAATAGATAAATGCCATTATACATTTGTCAAAATCCATAGAATTTCAACACGAAGAGCTCTAAAGTAGGTATGGGCTTTAGTTAATGATAATATGTCAGTATTAGTCTATAAATTGTATCAAATGTAACACACTAATATATGAGGTCAATAACAGGGAAAACTGGAGGTGAGAGGATTTATATGAGAACTATGCACATTACATTAAATTTTCTGTAAACCTAAAACTGCACCTCAAAAATAATAAAGTCTAATTTAAAAATTGCAAAAATTTAAAATGCTAAGTGAAGATGTACTGAAATAAAAGAGGAATCGTTATTAAGCTAAGTATGAAAAGAGCATTCATCACATCCTAATGACTTGAAGGCCCACCCATTCAAAAATGCTCCCTCACCTACAGAGAGGTCTTTTCCAGGTTGGAGTTCACCTACCTAAACAAAGAACAAGTTCATTTCTTACAGTAGGAAAGGCAAATCCTATCGAGAGCTAAAATAGCTCTCACTTTAGTGAGAACCAGCCAGGCCCACTGAAAATGCTTTTATTTCATTCCCTCATAACACAGCATTTTAAACTTCCAAATATTTTCCAAGTCCACTCCCCCTCACTTCATCTTTTTCCTTCTGAAGATTTCCTTCTCCATTATTTCCAGACTGTGAGTCAGTCTTCCCCGCTGCAACAAGGCAATTGTCTCTGTCCCTTTTTGTTCTGCTTGGATTCTCTTAGGTCCCACTGACATGTTACTCCCTCCTGAAACCTTCCAGACAGACATCCTCCATTCCTGACCTACCCTTCCAAACAATTTGGTTCCTGCCTTTGTTGATGATGCTTGACCCTCTGTCATATAAATAGGTGTAAGTGAGAGACAGGGGATGCCATTTCAAGAACCTTGGTGTGCTCAAAGCTTGCAAACAGTGAATGTTTGATAAATATTTATTATGTAAATGAATGAAAGCATTTCACTCCAAATTATCAGAGTTTAATTACACCATCTCTACTTTTTCTAGCATATCCTAACCTACACAGCCACATGATCAAGTGAATACATAAAGAAAATCATGAGAAAAATAAGTGGTACAGATATGATTTTTTTTTTTAGCACATTAACTTGGGATAAAAAAATCCAGTAAATCAGAATCCATGTAATGTTATGAACATTACAACATTTGGAAATTAGTCTCTCTGGAAAGACTATACTTTGCAAAGATGCCATTGAATTAAAAAGAAAAATATTACATATTTTTCATGGAATGCTACCAAAAAAGCTATAGTAAGATTGCAGTTGGAAAGCCCTTCCAATGAAAGTCATACCCAGCTTGGGGGAACATCTTTTAAACAGGCGTAGGGGAGTTCTTTTGCATTTTAGAAATGAACATTTAGAATTGCTTTCATAAAAATTCTGATTCTAAAGTTTTTAATTGTGTGCATTTAAGAATATTTTAGTTGTGCTTGATTTTGAAAATTTTCAGTTGTGTTCCTTTAACAATGAATTTTCTAACACTTGCATATGCTGGACTATACAGTTGAGTCTCTGAGATAGGTCTTAGGAGTTGAATTTGAATTTATGTCACGTAGATGTAAATCCTGCTGGTCTCAGAGGGAAAGATGTGTCTAAAGAGGGGCTCTGCCTTGCATGCTGGTAGATGAATTCCTAATTCAAAAACAGATGTGGGGTAGAATGATAGTATATGCAAAGCATCACTGCATGCAAATTGAGAATATAAATATGGGTTAACTACACACTATTCACATGGGAGTGAAGCCTACTTAATATTCTTTAGTGTCATGAGTACCCAATGGAAATAATGTGTATTTTACCAGTAGGTATCAAAAGAAAGTGATACATTGTGGATAAAATTGATTTGTAATCTTTGCATTTGAAGTTTGGTGTAAAATATCAATCCCGAGTAGGTTCTCAGAAATGTAGCACAGGTCAATAAAACACAAATATTGTTCCCCAAGTGGATATGCAGTGAGGTATCTAAAAAGAGCTAATATGCTCTATTTACACACCATGTTTCATAGAATTACATGGTATATAATTATATAGATCTGAAGGAACTTTAGAAATTATATGATCTCTCCCACCACCATTTTATAGCTGAATACTACAGCAGTCAAGAATCAAATCTCAGCCCTGGCTGCTGTGGCTCAGTGGATTGAGTGTCGGCTTGCGAGCCCAGTGTCGCTGGTTCGATTCCCAGCTAGGGCACATTACCAGGTTGCAGGTCAGGTCCCCAGCTGGGGGCGCAAGTGAGAGGCAACCACACAGTGATGTTTCTCTCCCTCTCTTTCTCCTTTCCCCTCTCTCTAAAAATAAAATAAGTGAACAAACAAACAAATAAAAAAAAAAAAAAGAATCAAATCTCATCTCCCTTTATCAGGTGCGCCTCTCCCCTTCCTGATAGTCAGAGGAAAACCCAATCATTGGTCTTAACTCATTCCCATTGATATCACAGGAAAAATTGAATCCATTGCAGTTTTCAGCACAGCTGCCACCTGAAAGGTCAAGAAATGCTTCTCCCAAGTGATTCTCTTGGATTAATCATGGAAGAGAAAGTGGGAAAAGCATAAGATTTGGAAGGTGAAGTCATGAATGTGAGTGCAGACATTTGCTGCTTAGTAGCTGTGTGCACCTGGGCAAATCTCCCACCTTCTCTGAACCTCAGTCAGTTCATCTTCAAATGGAACAATAATATCTACCTTGAGAGGCTGATGAGAAGACTGGACAGTTTAGTATGAGTGAATGTGCTTGGCTAAGTACAATGGCACTTAAAAAGATTTAGTCATTATTCTCATCATTAAATACTATTTATTAAACCACCAAATAAGCTCAGCATACCATTAGGCCTTAAGCAAGGCAGGAAGCAGGGGGAAGACAAAGGGCTTCTTTCACATTGAGGGTTTTATTTCCCACGGATTCCATTTTTACCAGTTGGTAATCTTACTCACAAAATTCATTAAGTCAACCTGCCTCAGCAGTGAAACTACTCACTGTGCTTTACCTGGTAACTTCTAGTAAAGTCTTATCTTAGTATTTTGAAACAATTCACTTTGGATTTGCCTCTTCTGACTTCTGAGGTACTAAGCTCTAACATTAATCTAGAGCAGCTCTGTCCAACAGAAAAATAATGCAAGCCATATACATCATTTTAATTTTCTGGTAGTGACATTTAAAAAGTAAAAAAAAAAATTAATTTTAATAATATATTTTATTTATCCCAATATATCCAAAATGTTCTTCATTCAACATAATATAAAAATTCTCAAAGACATATTTATCATCCCCTCTCCCCTTTTTTCCCTAACATAAGTTCTCAAAATCCCCTGGGTATTTGATACTTACAACACACCTCAGTTGCAAACAGCCACATTTCAAATGCTCAATAGCCATGTGTAGCCAGTAGTCACCATACTGAAAAACCAGGCTGGTGGAGAGGCTGGCAGGATGACCACACCTACTCATAAAGCAAACAGAAAAAATAACTTAGTAACTCCCCATGGAAACACTTAAGGACACTAAAGGAAACAGTCACATCCTGGCACATACATGAGGAAAGAATCTAACAAAAGTGGCAGCATAGCAACACCAGCAGTTGTACGAAAGGGAAATTAGAAAACTATTACTGTGAGAAGAAGCACTTCTGGGAAGGTCATCCTTTTCTGTTTTGTTTAATGCGAAATAAGAAAACTACACAATTAGATATTTTATAAGGTATCATTCTCATTATCTCTTTATTCTATAATGCCAACACTGGCATATTTGGTCACATTGGTTAATGTTAATATTTCTCACTTAGAAGGATAAATGATGCAATATGAAGTCAGGTTGAACCACCATATTTTTTCCCATGGTACAGCCTGCCTTGTTGGCCTTATGGGTCACTGTGAGGAGCTGAGTTGCATGAAGCAGGGTAGGCATTGTAAATCCTCCCAGTCTTTTATAAAAAATACCCTGCCAACTCCTGGCCAGAGCCTGCTCTTGCAGGCCTAGGGGCCTAGTTCCATTTTCTTCTATTCCTCCCTTAGTTCCTCTTTTCCAATGTAGATACAGAGGATCCTTGGACTATTAGACTAAAGGCGAGGGTGTGGGATGTGCAGCTGCCTGACCTCCTGCTCCGCTAACCCTCACACCCAGTGCTAGAATGGCCTTTATTCATTCTCATGACTTTTTTTTTTTAAGGAAAGTATGGATAAGAATGCCACGACCAGCCCAGCTCCACGTCTCTCAGCAAAGACTGCAATCCTTCTGTCTTGGTAAAAGCTGCAAGCCCTGCAGTACTCTCCTCATTTTCTATCCTTGGTGTCTGGTTACTCTGAACCCAACAATTTCCTTAGTGTGGACCTACACTGAGAAGGTCTGGCATTTCTCTCACCGCCCACTATCTACACCATTTCAAGTGAGAGAATGGTACAAGGTCTGAGTACACAGTGTAAAACTGTGACGCGGGCAACCAATATGGTGGGTTATTTTCTTAAAGATCAGTTGTGAACAACAAAACTGTAAAGTGACAGGTTTTTAATAAAAAATTACTAAACTCTTTTCTTTACCAGTGGAAAATGTCATAGTTTTCTTTATAGTGTCATCTATAAGGTTCCTACATGTGTAGTGTACCTGCTACAAT
The DNA here is from genome assembly GCF_987537825.1 of Furipterus horrens. Taxonomy (NCBI): domain Eukaryota; kingdom Metazoa; phylum Chordata; class Mammalia; order Chiroptera; family Furipteridae; genus Furipterus; species Furipterus horrens. The sequence continues at coordinate 49,649,244 of NW_028327177.1, forward strand.
TTCTAAGCACCAGCCCTTAATATCATACTGGGTGAGCTAACATTGGTGAGAAAGCCAGTTAAAATGTCAGGATCAACCATATTCTCCATTAATGTCCAGCTCAATTAGCCTGCCCTCACCATTGCAGCTAAAAGGGATTGTTTCCTCTTCTAGAGTAGAGCAGATGCTATTTTGTTTCTCAAACTTTAATATTTGCCACTTTTATGCTGATGAGGTCCTCATCAAGTTCCCTGAGCATCCTTATAACCAGTGTTTTGAACTCTGCATCTGATTGATTGCTTATCTCCATTTTGTTTAGCTCTTTATCTGGCATGTTAATCTGTTCTTTCATTTGGGCCACATTCCTTTGTCTCTTCATTTTGGAAGCCTCCCTGTGCTTGTTTCTATAGATTAGGTAAAGCTGCTATGATTCCCTGCCTTGGTAGCATGGCCTAATGTAATAGGTGTTTTATAGGGTTCAGTGGCACAGCCTCCCCTATCACTCAAGCTAGGTTCTCATGGTTTGCCCTTCCTGTGGGCTGAGTATACCCTCCTCTTGTTACTGAGCCTTGATTGCTATTGGCAGGTCAATGGGAGGGGTTTACCCAGGCCAGTCAGCTGAAAGGATAGGCTGTGACTACTGACCACCAACCTCCACCCTCCATGGATGATCAGCTGTGCGGGGGCAGGGTGGTGGGGCTCCAATCTTTCCACTGGGTACATTGGCACTGGGGTTTCCTGTGTGATGAATGCGAAGGTCAGCCCTGACCTGCATTCTGCCTAGTGCTGCCCTTCCTGAGCTATAAAGCAATCTGAAATGGCTGCTACTTGTGCTGGACTTGGAAATTCCTAGGCAAAGCCAAGCTATGAATCTAGGCTCCTGGGGCTCACTGAAGCCAGCTGTTGCTTGTTTGAGAGGATTTAAGGAGTTGTAAGCATGATCTGCCATTCATATGGAAAAGTCTAACACCTTGTGTGGGCCCATAAGTTGGGTGGGACAGAGTCTAAGGGGATCTCCAGGGCAGGGAAAAAAGTGTTAGCCAGGTAGATGGAGTCTCAGGTATGGGATCCACCTGCCGGCTCTGTGGCTCTGTGGCTCTGTGACAGGAGGAGTCAGAAACAAAGGATTCACTAATTGAAATAAAGAACAATTTATAGGCAATCAACAGTACAGTGGATGAAGTTGAGAATCAAATCAATGATTTGGAACATAAGGAAGCAAAAACCAAGCATTCAGAACAACAAAGAAAAAGAATCCCCCCCAAACAAGGAGAGTGTAAGCAGCCTCTCTGAAAACTTCAAGCAATCATACAGGTGCCAGAAGGAGAAGAGAGAGAGGAAGAAAGTGGAAATCTGTTTGAAAAAATAATGAAAGAAAATTTCCCTCATTTGGTGAAGGAAATAGACATACAAGTCCATGAAGCACAGAAAGTTCCAAACAAGTTGAAAGCAAAGAGGCCCACTCCAAATCACATCATAATTAAAATGCCAAAGGTTCAAGACCAAGAGAGAATCTTAAAAGAGGCAGAGAAAAGCGAAAAATTACCTACAAAGGAGTTCCAATGAAACTGTCAGCTGATTTCTCAAAAGAAATTTTGCAGGCTAGAAGGGATTGGCATGAAGTATTCAAGGTGATGAAAGGCAAGGACCTACAACCTAGATTACTCTATCCAGCAAAGATATCATTTAGAATCGAAGGGCAGATGAAATGCTTCCCAGACAAGGTAAAGGTAAAGGAGTTCATCCATCATCACCAAGCCATTATTATATGAAATGTTGAAGAGACTTATTTAATAAAAAGAAGATCAAAACTATGAACTTAAAAATGGCATAAATACATAACTATCAACAATTGAATCTAAAAAACAAACTAAGCAAACAAGCAGAATAGGAACAGAACCACAGATATGGAGAACTTGGGGACTGTGGCTAGTGGGGAGGGAGGTCTGGAAGAATGGGGGAAAAGGTGAAGGGATTAAGAAGTACAAATTGGTAGTTACAGAATAGGCAAAGAGTTGTAAAATACAGTACAGGGAATGTAGTTGCCAAAGAACTTTTATGCATGACCCATGAACATGAACAAGGGAGGGGAAGTCACTTAGGGAGTGGTGAATGCTGGATGGAGGGGGGCAAAGAAGGAAACATTGAGACAACTGTAATAGCAAAATCAATAAAAATAAAATAAATATTTTAAAATCCACCAGCTGGCAAAAAAAAAAAAAAAAACACTTTAATAATGTATTCTAATCCCTTAGGGATTGTGTTCAATGCAAGTCATGATTCATTACGTTTGGATGGGCCTGAAAATCAGCATTCATGAGACACCTCCAGAAGATGCTGATACTGTTAGATGCAGATTTTTCTTTGAGTTGCAAGGCAACAGCTCCATTCTAAGGATGTCATTACACGTTTGTGGAGTATGAATATGACTTGCCTCATTTCCTAGACAGTGAGAGCATATGCTTTTAAAAATACATTCCTTACTATGATTTTAAGCTGTGTTATGAAATCTACAATTAAAAGACTATCATCAGTCACTTATTTCTTTGTCATGCTATTTTCAGCAACTGATTAGAGTAATCAAGCAATAACTCAGTCAGTGCACTACTAATAAATCTGCACATATCAACAGTATCTGAGTAAGCACCTGCCTTCAATCCCAGCCCTCTGCCCTTCCCACGTGGAATGAGAAGTTGACCTCCAGTCTTAGGTCTACTATCAATATATGACTAGGCAGAAATTATATAATCAGAACATAAACAAAACAAATTTCCCTTTCGTTTTACATTTTGAAGCATAAGCATCGAGATTTGCTCCTGTGAAGCCCTTGGATTCAGATTCTTAGCTACATGTACAGTATTATTAGCAAGGTTGTTTTTAGCCCTCACTCAGATTCCCATTTGTGATGACATACCTTTCTTGGCCTTCCCCTCTGACCGCTGACTTCTTGCCAACTTCTGATCTGTGTGATAACACAAGAGTCTCAGGTGATGCACCCTCAGACTGCAGAAGCCACTGGTGCTCCAACATCAAGTTGATCCCATAAACTGACCATTATTATTACAACTCAAGTCATGCCTTCTTGGCCCCTAGAACAAAATCATGTAATAAAAGCTTGGCCTAGCTGTTGAAGTCCTCTTTTATGCTTTGCTGTGATATGTTTTCTAATGGGGTCAACACAATTATCACACTCCTATACCAAAAGATTGAAAATCACCCTCTAATATTGAGATAAAATTCTCCATTATTGTTAGTTTCTCTAATGTCTACATTTTTCTCCCTCCAGCAAATAAATAAATTATACTTACAATACCCCTATCTTCTATTGGCAGAATACAAAACAGGACTCATAGATTCCTAGACATCTAGACATGCTTCCTTAATAAAAACTTCAGAATCCCCCTTACTCGTCTGATTGAAAACTTATTTTAAAGTAGGTATTGTATCTCTAAATAATTGTAACTATTAATTACTTTCCAGAAGTACAAACACAGCTAATATTTATGTTCTCATTACAACAGTGTTAGGTTACCTGTTCCTGTCTACAACTCAATTTTTCAAACTCTACCACTACTAAGTGAGGAGAATTCCCACAGGACATATGTGACTGCTACTCTTTTTATTGTTCAAATATGCTTTATTAATTATGCTGTTATAGTTGTCCCAATTATTTTCCTATGTTCCCCTCCACCCAGTAATCCTCCGCCCTCCAGTCGTCGTCACCCCCCCTTAGTCCCTGCCCATTGGTTGTGCATACAGTTCTTCTCAACATCTTCCTATCTACTCCACTCCCTCCTACTATGCTTCTTAATTCCTGTACCATCTCCCTCCCTTTGAGCTCTTCCCCCTACCCACTGACCTCCCACCAAAATGTTCTCCATAACTACAATTCTTTTTGCACTCTCATTGCCTATTTAACTTACCTTTGTTTCAATACCCTAGCTTCTGCTGTTGGTTGTTGTGATACAGTTTTCATTTTAATGTTCATAATTTTGATCCTCTTTCTACTAAACAACTCCCTTTAACATTTCATATAACAATGTCTTGGATCTGATGAACTCCTTTAGTTTTACTTTGTCCTGGAAGTACTTTCTCTGCCCTTCTATTCTGAATGACACCTTCACTTGATAGAGCAATCGTGGTTGTAGGTTCTTGATTTTCATTACTTTGAATATTTCTTGCCAGTCCCTTCTTGCCTGCAGAGTTTCTTTTGAGAAATCAGCTGACAGTCTTATTGAGACTCCTTTGTATGTAATTCTCTTCTTCTCTTGCTGCTTTTAAAATTTTCTCTTTATTTTGAATTTTTGACATTTTGATTATAATGTGTTTTGGTGTGGTTCTCCCACACCAAAACTGGGTCCAGTTGTTTTGGAACTCTCTGTGCTTCCTGGACTTGTAAGTCTATTTCCTTGCCCAAGTTAGGAAAGTTCTGCTTCATTATTTTTTCACATAATTATTTAATTTCTAGTTCTTCTCCTTCACCTTCTGGCAACCCTATTATTTGGATGCTGGCCCACTTGTAGGTGTAGTGTTGTGTGTAATCGAGCGACACTGAGGTAATTCTGGTGGACACAATTATTGGATGAATGGGGGGCTGCCGCACTCTCAGGCAGATCAGCCAAGAGCAGCGCAGAAGTCCATTCTTTTATTGAGTCTAACATGATACTAAAAATAGATTAATGAAAACAGGCTCAAGGTAGAGAATTTTACAAACTTTACAGAGCATAATCATTATCTAAAAGTTAAGCAAAATAACATATGTTGAGGCTTTAACTTTCTAAAGATTTATAGCTTTGTCTTTAGGTCTGGTTTCAGACAAGAGTTATCTATAAGGCAAGGAGATGGAGTACTCAGCAAGGTCTCTTTGCACGCAGGATACCATGGCTCAGCAGCCTGATATAGCTTTGCAGCTGCAGGAATCAGCAAGGCCAGCTCGCTTACCTGAGAAACAGGACACCTGGGCTGAAGGACATGTCCTTCCTCAAGAGGCCTGATTTCCTCTAACACCACTTATAGTTGTCCCATAGGTTTCTGAGCCTCTCCTCATTTTCCTCACTTCTCGTTTCCTCTTTCTGCACTGGTTGACTGTTTGTTCCCTCCTTATGTTCCAATTTATTGATTTGATCCCTGGTTTTCTTTCCTTTACCACTAGTTTCATATGTGTTTTCATTCATTTCAGCCTTCATTCCTTCCCCATCTTGTTTAAGATCTGCTGTTAGGTCTGTAAGCATTCATATAACCAAAGCTCTAAACTATACCTGAGAAACATTTTCTACCTGCTGAGATGTTAGATTAGATATTTGCTGTCTGGTCAGCTGCATCACTGGGATCTCTATCATGATCTGTGTCTACCTGACAGTTTTGTGTTTACCTTTGCTTCCTGGGCAGGGCTGTCACACCTCCTATTCTATAGGGAATGGAGTCCTGTGCACTCATCACTACCAGGTGACCCTTCTCATCACACTGTGGTGTGTTGTGTGGAGGTGGAAGTCCAAGATGGATTCCTACCATTCACTCTCTGCTGAGAGACTGGGAGCCTCCTCCTCCGTACCCACACCCTCCGGACCTAACAGTCCAAGGTAATGGGTGTCTGCCTTCCCTGGTGTTGAAATCACGTGCTGACATGTTTGGTCTGCAGCCGGGGGTGCTCCCCAGGCTCATCTCACCTCCCCTTACATATGGGTGTTTGTGCTTACCACCAATCCGCCACCATCGCCACAGCTGCCGACGCCAGCATAGCTTGACTTTTCCACCCCAGCTTTTTCCCTCCTACCCGTCCAGACAAGCACCACTTCTTTATAACTTCATACGTTGGACTTCCATATATGTAGCTTTATTTTATGGAACTTCTGGTTATTTCTGTTTTTGCAATAGTTATATTCCTGTGACTCCTACTCTTAACAGTAGTACATTCCCTAGAAAAATGAAATCCTATGATACATATTTCCTAATTTATGTTATAACAACAGAACCAAGTATTGTAAGTCACTTTGGGGAGTGTTCTGGAACTGACCTATATTTTAAAAAATGATTGTTATTAATTTTACTTTTGTAAAACAGGAAATTAATTGAGGAGCTGAAAGTCTATCAAAACAACGTAAGTCTTTACATATTCTTTCCCCTGTCTTCCTGAAGGATCATTTCCTCACTGTTATGTTTTATTGACACAGTGATTATGCTATGTGAACTAATGGTGGACATTATGAGGACCATTTTGTTAATGTCACTGCTATAACTACCTTAATTTCTGCTACTAAAAAACGACCTAAATATTAAAGAATTCAGCCCAAACCTAATATCATTATTCATGACTATTTTCTAAGCTACAAAAAGAACTCAGATTGCTTTTTACATGGATGAAATCTTCCAGATTGGTTGTTCAGAAAGGTGACTTTGTCTTTCTTAAATAGAATATAATTGATGGGAAGTCAAATCAAAGTCATCTCAAGTCTTTTTAGACTCTTATACACTACAGACCCTACTTTTTTATATATGTATGGTTTTCTGTTTGCTTAATCCTCAACCACCTAACAGCCCACTGCTCTGCTTATTTAAAGGATTCCCTTGACAAGAACACATGACATATGCATAAATTAAACAACAAAAATGTAGAACTGGGCTGATCAAAGCTGACGGAAGAGTAAGTGGAAGCTACACTAACTTCCTCCCAGGACCAGTCTGGGTTTAAAACTTAATTTTGGAGAAATCATCTTGAACAACCACCCGAACACTAGCTGGAGAGAAGTCTTATAACAACGGAGAGACAGAAAAGGCCACTACATCACAACGTGACCGGTAGGGAGTGCGGAGACGCGGAAGGGCTGGCTGGGCTCCGAAGGGTGGCAGCTAAACGGACTGAGAAACAGCTCAGCAGCCGGGGGTTCCCCCTGAGACGGGCAGGGTCTAAACCCCCAGCTGGGCTTCCCAGCCTACAGCAACAGAGTGCAAAGTAAAATAGTATCCTGCTGGGAAAAGCGAAAAGCCACAGGGTTTCTTGCTCGCCGGAGAGAAACAGCAGGAGAAAAAGAGCTCTTAAGTGGATCACATATGAAAATCTTTTGGCCCCCACTTACCCTGGGCTCAAGTAGAGGGAAGGCAGAGAGGACTGGAGACACTTGGGAAGAGTTTGGTGGGGTGGCTTTGAGGGGAGAACTAGGGGAGCAGCCGACTGGGTCCCAGTGCTGACTCATCCCCAGTGCTGCAGGCAGACCATTCCCCTCCAAGTGGCGTCAGCCTGAGGGGAAGCAAAAGCCCTGCCTACAGGACTTAAGCTATCACACCCACGGTCCTTAAGCCTGACGACTAATCACAGATTGAACAGATTAACAACTAAAGAAAACAGACAAAGGCAGTAGATCCCTGGAAGTCTCCAACAGCCTGCCTCAGGCCAGACTGGTAGGTGATCTGACGCCACCAGGGGCAGATCCAGGAAGTGCAGATCATTCTAAGAAGCACCAACAAACAATAGGAGTCACAAAAATGGGAAGACAAAGAAACAAACCCCCATCAAAAGGAAAGGTAGAATCCCCAGAAAGAGTGCTAAATGAAATAGAGGGGAGCAAATTATCAGATATGGAATTCAAACCATGGATTATGGAGAAGCTCAGCGGAAACTACAAAGAACTCCAGAAAAACTACAAGGAACTTACTGAGAATTACACCAGCATGGAAAAAGACATATAAGCTATCAATAAGAGCCAGGAGGAAATGAAGAATATAATCTCTGAATTGAAGAACAAAATAGAAGGAATTAAAATCAGGTTAGAGGAAGCAGAAGATCTGATCAGCGAGCTGGAGGACAATGTAGACAAAAACTCCCAGACAGTTCAACAAAATGAAAAAAGACTGAACTAGATTTCAAATGTTCTAAGACAGCTGCAGGACAACATGAAACGTAATAATATCCGTATCATAGAAATTCCAGAAGTAGAAGAAGAAGAGCAAGGAATAGAAAACCTCTTTGAAAAACTAATGACAGAAAACTTCCCTAATGTGAGGAGAGAAAGAGTCATGCAAGTCCAGGAAGCACAGAGGGTCCCAATGAAGATAAACCCCAACAAACCCACTTCAAGACACATCATAATTAAAATGGCAACATTGAAAGACAAAGAGAGAATCCTAAAAGCAGCAAGAGAGAAACAACTAATAACATACAAGGGAGCTCCAATAAGTCTATCATCAGATTTCTCAGCAGAAACACTACAAGCCAGAAGGGAATGGCAAAAAATATTCCAAGCAATGAAAAACAAAGACCTACAACCAAGAACACTCTACCGAGCAAGGCTCTCATTCAAAATGGAAGGTGAAATAATGAGTTTCCAAGACAAAAGAAGGCTAAAAGAATATATCTGCACCACACCAGCATTGCAGACATGCTAAAGGGCCTGCTTTAAGAAGATGAAGAAACAGAGACAGAGAGGAACACGAGTACAAAGTGGTAAAATGACAATTAATAAGTACTTATCAGTAATAACCTTAAATGTAAATGGATTAAATTCTCCAATCAAAAGACACAGGGTAGCTGAATGGATTAGGAAGAATGACTCACATATACGCTGTCTACAAGAGACCCACCTTAGAACAAATATCTACACAGACTGAAAGTGAAGGGATGGAAAAAAATATTTCAAGCAAATGGACATGAAAAAAAAGCTGGGGTAGCAATACTTACATCAGACAAAACAGATTTGACAACAGAGGTCATAAAAAGATATAAAGAAGGACATTTCATAACACCCCATTGTCAACAATGGACAGATCTTCGAAGCAAAGAAACACCAAAGATATTGAGGAACTGAACAACACTTTAGATCAAATGGACTTAGTCGATATATATAGAAATTTTCACCCCAAAGAAGCAAATATACATTCTTCTTAAGTGCACATGGAACATTTTCAAAGATAGACCACATGGTAGGACACAAAACAAGCCTCAATAAATTCAAGAATATTGAAATTATATCAAGCATCTTCTCAGATCACAATAGCTTAAAATTGGAAATCAACCTCAAGAACAAAACTCAAAAACATTTAAACTCATGGAGAATGAATACCATGTTATTAAATAATGAATGGGTTAACAATAACATCAAAAAAGAAATCAAAAAGTTTCTGGAAACTAATGATAATGAACACACAGCAACCCAAAACCTATGGGATACAGCGAAAGCAGTCCTGAGATGAAAGTTCATAGTAATACAGGTCTACCTAAAAAGCGAGAAAAATCTCTAATAAAAACTTTAACCCTACAGGTACAAGAACTATAGAAAGAACAACAAGCAAAGCCCAGATCAAGCAGAAGAAAAAAAAATCATAAAGTTCAGAGCAGAATTAAATGACATAGAGACTAAACTAACAATTCAAAAGATCAACATAAGTAGGAGCTGGTTCTTTGAAAAGATAAACAAAGTTGACAAGCCTTTAACCAGACTCGTCAAGAAAAAAAGAGAGAGGACCCAAATAAACAAAATCAGAAATGAAAGAGGATAAATCACAACCGATACCACAGAAATACAAAGAATTGTAAGAAATTATTAAGAACAACTGTATGGCAAGAAATTTGACAACCTAGAGGAAATGGACAAATTCCTGGAAACATATAGTCCTCCAAAACTGAATCTAGAAAAAGAAGAAAGCCTGAATACACCAATAACAACTAGTGAAATTGAAGCAGTAATCAAAAAACTCCCGGCACACAAAAATCCTGGACCAGATGGCTTCACAGCTGAATTCTACAAACCATTTAGGAAAATACTAACTCCTATCCTCTTCAGACTATTCCAAAAGATCCAAGAAGAGGGAAGACTCCCAATCTCGTTCTATGAAGCTAGTATTACCCTAATTCCAAAACCAGGTCAAGACACAATAAAGAAAGAAAACTACAGGCCAATATCGCTGATGAACATAGATGCTAAAATCCTCAACAAAATATTGGCAAACCGGATCCAGCAACACATTAGAAAGATCATACACCATGATCAAGTGGCATTCATCCCAGGGATGCAAGGATGGTTTAATATTCGCAAATCAATAAATGTAATACACCACATAAACAAAATGAAAGACAAAAACCAAATGATCATATCAATAGATGCAAAAAAGCATTTGATAAAGTACAACATCCCCTTGTGATGAAAGCTCTCAGCAAAATGGAAATAGAGGAAGCATACCTCAACATAATAAAGGCCATGTACGAGAAAGCGGAAGCCAACATCGCACTCAATGGGCAAAAACTGACAGCATTCCCTCTGAGGTCAGGAACAAGACAAGGATTTCTACTCTCTCCACTCTTATTCAACATAGTCTTGAAAGTTAAAGCCACAGCAAGCAGACAAGAAAGAGAAATAAAAGGCATCCAAATTGGAAAAGAGGAAGTAAAACTGTCATTATTTGCAGATGACATGATAGTGTACATAGAAAACCCTAGAGTCCACAAAAATCTACTCGAACTAGTAAGTGAATTTGGCAAAATAGCATGGTACAAAGTCAATATTCAGAAACCAAAGGCATTTCTGTACACCAACAATAAAATATCAGACACAGAAACTGAAAGAAAAATCCCATTTACCATAGCAACAAGAAAAATAAAGTACCTAGAAATAAACTTAACCAAGGAGTTAAAAGACCTATACTCAGAAAACTACATAGCACTGAAGAAAGAAATTAAGGAAGATACAAATAAATGGAAGCATACACCATGCTCATGGATGGGAAGAATCAACATCATTAAAATGTCCATATTACCCAAAGCAATTTATAGATTCACTGCACTCCCTATTAAAATACCAATGATATTTTTCACAGACCTAGAACAAATACTTCAAAAATTTATATGGAACCAAAAAACGGCCCGAATAGCAACAGCAATTTTGAGGAAGAAGAACACAGTAGGGGGAATTACAATACCTGATATCAAACTATACTACAAGGCCACGGTAATCAAAACAGCCTGGTACTGGCATAAGAACAGACATATAGATCAATGGAACAAAATAGAGAGCCCAGAAATAAACCCAGGTCTATATGGTCAACTAATATTACAAGAGGGAGGGAACATCAAATGGAGTGAAAAGAGCCTCTTCAACAAATGGTGTTGGGAAAACTGGACAGGGACATGCAAAAAAATGAAACTAGACCACCAATTACACCATACACTAGAATAAACTCAAAATGGATCAAAGACTTAAATGTAAGCCGCGACACCATAAAAGTCCTAGAGGAAAACATAGGCAGGAAAATTTCAGATATCCCACGTAGCAACATTTTCACTGATATATCTCCTAAGGCAAGGGAAATAAAGGAAAGAATAAACAAATGGAACTACATCAAACTAAAAGGTTTCTGCGTAAAGAAAACATCAGCAAGATGAAAAGGAAACCAACCATATGGGAAAATATATTTGTCAATTATATCTCAGACATGGGATTGATCTACAAATATATAAAGAACTCATATGAATCAACACCAAGAAGACAGACAACCCAATTAGAAAATGGTCAAAGGATCTGAACAAACACTTCTCCAAAGAGGACATACAGAGGATCCATAGACATATGAAAGAATGCTCAACATCACTAGCCATCAGAGAGATGTAAATAAAAACCACGATGAGATACCACCTCACAGCAGTCAAAACGGCCATCATCAACAAATCAACAAACAACTTGTGCTGGAGAGGATGCGGAGAAATGGGAACCCTGATGCATTGCTGGTGGGAATGCAGACTCATGCAGCTACTATGGAAAACAGTGTGGAATTTCCTCAAAAAACTAAAAATGGAACTGCCTTTTGAACCAACAATTCCATTGGTAGGATTATATCCAAAAAATCCTGAAACACAAATTCAAAAGAACCTATGCACCCCTATGTTCATAGCAGCACTATTTATAATAGCCAAGTGCTGGAAACAGCCTAAGTGCCCATCTGTAGATGAGTGGATCAAAAAACTGTGGTACATTTACACAATGGAGTACTATGTAGCTAAAAGAGAAGGAACTCCTGCCATTTGCAACAACATAAATGGAACTAGAGAGAATTATGTTAATGAAATAAGTCAGTCATCGGAAGAAAAATACCTTGTGCTGTCACCTATTACAGGAAACTAATGAACAACACAAACAAATGAGCAAAATTGAACCAGAGCTATGTAAACAAGAAGTAGACTAACAGTAAGAAGGGGGGAGGCGGGAGGGAGAGAAGGGGGTAAGAAGGGGAAAGGTCTAGTCAAAAAACATGTATAAATGACCCACGGACATGGGCAACTGAGTGGGGACTGAATGTGGGGGAAGGGAGAGACAGGGTACAGGGAAGCCAGAGGGGGAAAAAAGTGGGACAAGTGTAATGGAAAA